>NC_053162.1:127427146-127591238 GCF_016835505.1 Polypterus senegalus
TAAAGACGATGACTCAAGTGACGAGTTGGAGGTGGGCACATGAGCGGGCAGTGCATACTGAACGAGAAATCAGCAGACTAGCATGACGGACGGAGCTGAATGGACGTCCTTCTACTCTCCTCCCGTTCCACACTCCGCGCCGTGCACCCCCATCCCTCCGTCTGGCAGGAGAAGGCGCGAGGACGGTCCGCCAGTTTTCAGTCACGGACGATTGTGTGTTGGTTCGTTCCGTGCATTGTTACAATGTTGCTTTTCTTGCTGATTTATTACATTACCGATTTTTCAAATGTTCATTTTCTCCCTGTGCTTAAAAATCATTAAAAAACCGGCCTGATCATGCGGCATATGGTACTCCGCGGATTGGCTAGTTTACTTTATTGTTGGATAACAAGTTCCATGTCATCAGTCATGCAGTAATGAAGCATCAATAGGTTCAATACGTTGTTTTCAACAGTGTGCATCATTAAAGGATAAGTTTGGCATTTTCAGGTAAAAGGTATTTTGTCATGGTCACAATATATATTAATTTTTCCTCATGAAATTATGTTCTAAAGTGAAGCATATTTAATAAATTTTAAACAAATAACTAGCCTGCTCTTGGGTTTTATAATGGAGTTAATGGGTACCTGGGTCCCATTGTGAAGAAAAGCCTTAACACTTACTAATAATGTTCACTATGAAGGAGCAAAGGTTTTGATTTAAGAAAATTGACCTTCTGTGTTTTTGAAGCATGTTTATGGCAATAAAAGTAAAATGGAAATATTACATTTTATTACAGATCAGTGGGACTATTTTTTTGAGGTAAGGATATGTTTCTTACTGTCTTGTCTGCTTACAGCAGGGGGTTGTTGGTAGTGTTTTGGCAACTCACCCTTCTGCAAACTATATTTTGCTTATTATGCTACTTTTGTGCTGCAATTCTGTTTCTCCAGCAGTTAATTTCTGCCATGGCTTACAATAACACACTCAGATCATATGATAATTTCTTTGTTAACGGCACCTACCTTTTTACATATTGCAGCCTATTGAGCAAGATTCATGCTGAGTGGCAACTCCATGGTGAACAGACCACACAAGAGGTTTTATTGTACTTTATACACATGTCAATAAATCTGAACTGAACTGATTATACAGCATTGTATTTTTAATAAAACTCTTACACTTTTGAAAGAGTCAAGTCTCCTGCACATCACACTTTCCATTGCAAGTTGTGCATTCTCATAATAAAAAAAAAAAATAAAACCTCAGAAAATTAAAAAAATGAAGGCAGAGTATACAATAGAGCAGAATGATGTTCCAGAACAGAAATATAAAGGGAGAGAAAATAGGATAATTTTACATTCTTTCAAATGTCATAGCTGTTAGAGATAATATGATCTTGCACTTAATTAGAAATGTCTATACTAAGGTATCTAAATAACCTTGTCAATGTGATAAATGATGGAAGAGAAGACTGCTAAGAAATGCTATAGAAATCTTATCACTTGATTACTTCTACGTCCACATGTATCCTGGCCATATCTGATTGCTCTCTAAAGAAATACACTACACTGTTAGTGATTTTCTTTCTGTGTTTTGCTTAAATCTGTCACGCAGTAAAGTAGAATGACTACAACTTCATCTCCTGTCTGAACCTACCTTCCACCTAGAATTAAATCCCAGCAATAACACTTAGGCCACATCCACACCACTACGTTTTCATTTTAAAACAGCATTTCTCTCTATTATAAAAAAGAAATCTTGAAAAGTTGGAAAGAGAAGAGAAGCAATTTTCTCACAGAGACACTTTCACGTCCCGTGAGACGAGACTTTGTGCCAAGAGATTTAACCACGCCCGGGGCTGGAAATAAAACAAAGAGTAGATGAGAAAGTAGAACGCCGTAAAGAATTCAGAAACATTGGAACAGTACACATGCAGAGCAGGTTAGAGATAATGGAAGGTTGAAAATTCAAAGGTCTCAAAAAAGGATAGTGAAGATTGCATTAGCGAAAACAGAAGGAAATATTACTCGGTGAAATAACAGAACAGTGAAAAGAGATCAAATATATTGTTCGGATTTAAACTTTAAGTCGAAGACTTGTAGATCGTCTAATTCGTGTTGACATCAGGGAAAAAAATACTGTTTCTTCCCAATGAAAAGGCATATCCGCAACAATTAAAAGATTCAAAAAATGTTGGCGTGGTACATGTGCAGAGCAGGTTAGAACTAATTGAAGTACGAAAAGTTAAAAGTGTCAAAAAAAGGATAGTAAAGATTGCATTAGTGCAAACAAATGGAAATTATTACTCGGTGAAATAACGGAACAGCAAAAAGAGATTGAATATATTGTTCAGAATTAATCTTTAAGTTGGAGACTTGTGGATCGTCTAATTCATGTTGCCATCAGGGGAAAAAAAGTAGTGTTTCTTCCTAATGAAGAGGTGTATCTGTGAGAATTAAAAGATTTGTTGTTTGCTGAAAGTGAAATCCCGCAAGAGAAATCATTTCTCATTTGTGTGAATGCTATTGTCAGACACATTTCTTGTAGAGAGCAAGAAAAGATATTAACTCACGGGCAGTTATACAGTATGCTGCGTTGGCCCGATGTAATTTCAAACACAGAATCAAAGTTCAATGCGATATTGATGAAAAGGTAAAAATAAAAAGAGATTGAATATATGAACATAGGTGATATGACAAAAGTGCAATGCGCAAGATGTAGATCACGTGGTACTGCAGCAGCAGCAGCAGCAGCAGCAAGCCAGCAGCTGATCAAGCAAAGAGGAGATAAAAAATATATATATTTGTTTCCCATTGTATCACCATTTAAAAGGGGGTTTTGGAGGAGCAACCGCGTCTCCTTGGGGTGTGTTCAGCCCCCCCTCTTCACAATGCGAGCTGCAAAGACAGGGGGTTGCGAGGGAAGCAAGCAGGGGGCAAAGCCCCCTAGTTTAAGTGAATATAATCTCTATTCACGCTAGTATTTTCATACTGTTTACAAAAGTATTTTCATCCATACTAAAATGACCAGAAAACGCATATGACATAATTGTCCCCATACGCTGGGCATGCACACAGCTAAGATGTAAAAGGTCTGAATATCAGCTTCTTCAGCTGTCATTTCACCTGCAACATGAGAGTAGTTGTGATGCCTCTTATGATTGGGTTGTTGCATCAATTCTGTCATGTCTGAATTTTCAGTTGGCTGCCTTATATCTTGAGCAGTCTCATGAAACAATTTTCTGATGACGCCATCAAATTTCCTGAATTTCAATGTGCAACAAACTGCAGTGAGTGTGCATTGTACATATACAGTATAGTCTGATAACCCATGTCGTGGCCTGTCAGTTGGAGCAAACATCCTCGTGTAGTTTGAGCACTGCTGGCAACTCTGTTGTGCAGTGTGAGTAGTTGCTTGACCACAATTTCTAAAAATTACAACAAAAAGCATTTTAGATGCATATAGGTAAGCAACACAATAAGCACCATAGAAAGAAACTCTTTTGTGTCTGTCATGTTGGAAAATGTAACCAATCAGATAATGAGATGTTGTATTGAACAGAATCCAATCAGGTAAGAGGCACATAATAGGCAAAAACCAACCAGAACACGATGGAGTCTGAATATTTTTAGAAATCTTTGAATTTGCCTTTCCACACTGAAACACTATCAGTGTTTTCAAAAGTCCTGCTGTGGGATTTCACCAGGGAGTGAAATCTGCTGAAATTCACAGAAGGATGTTGGCTGGGTAGCTATCTTGCACAAAGTTTACAGCTCCCCAAATCATCGTGCACTGTTGCACATGCAGATCCACAGCAGACAACATAAATTGTTGGTCTTCTCTGATGAAAGTATTTTCAATGTTGATGTGGGCTTGTAAACATGATGTTGATGAATCAACCACAGTGAACTTTTTTGGTTAGACTTGGTCTTCCTGATTTAAATATTTACACCCATTCATAAACTTTTTTTTAAGTCATGCAGTTTTCACTTGTGTACTGAGCCAACATCTTTCTGCAGGTTTTACACCCCCTGCCCAAGAAATCTCACTACAGCACGTTGTTCAACAGTGATGCAATCCCACAGTGGAGCGTCCATGTTCATTTGACCCTGACTTCAAGCAGACTAATGGCAGAGCGCTGAGCTAACCATAACCCATTGCAAATGTGTTCTATCGCGTCAGCTTCTACCTAATGTGGTTACCATGTAATTGTCAAATTGCATTTATTTTTTTATTTATCCTCATATAAAAATCAGGTGAATACTTTGAATTTTAAATGTAGTATAAAATGTTTACTGCTGAAAAAATAAAATTGACCTTTGAATATAATTATCATTCAAAATGCTAAAAGGTTGTATTTGTTTTAAGGGTATTGTTCAAAACTGACAACTAAGTAAAACACAAGATCACCTGGCTAATGAGATCTTGAACAAATCATTGAAGCTGCATTTGCAGAAAATGCTGTTGTGACCATCATGTTTTTCTAATTCTGCAGAACCATCTATAGCTACCAGAAACTGGAACTGAAGGTACTGTACATTGTGAATCATTGTATCCACATCATGTCAATGTAGCAGTCTGAATCTCTGCCTGTTTTCCTTTTGATTTCTCACCTTGTTGACTCTGCCTCTGGACTTCACTTTAATTGTTTGCTAATAAGTGGCAGTAGAACATTGATGGAGGGATGCTTGCGTCACCATGGAAGAATATTGTATAAAAGCCAGGGTAGACTGACCATGATTTGACAGCCATGTTGAAAGAGCCTGTACTGCACTCTTTATGTGGGGAAGATACTGTAGATTCAGAATAGCCCATAAATTGGTTAAAATGTCTCTTGATTTTATGATATAATGTGTGTTTCAAAGTCTGTAATGTGGGTTAGGACTCATCCACAACATTTTCAATTTCAGTTGTTGTCATCAGGTCATAGGTTTAAGATTCCAAGGATAACAAGCAAGAGGTTCAAACACTTCTTCATCCCAATGGCTGTAAATCCACTAAATAACTTGAACTTTAGTAAACGTCTGCATGTTTAATTACGGAGTGCGCAGTTGTTATTTGTATAAATCATTAGTCAAGTCTAAATGTTGGTTTCATTTTTATTTGTAAAATGTTTGATTTAATATTTTACCACAAGTATTATACTCACTGCTATATTGCATTTATTTGTACACAGATTTTGATTGATAGCTGAGTTCTTGATAATGAGTTTTTAATTTTTTGATTTGGTCTCTATGCCAAAATGTCCCTCTTAGGACAATACAACTGAATTGAATTGAAATTCTACTAGTGAGTACATTTTTACCAGCATAGCAAAACATTCTTCCATTGAAATCGTCTATATGGTACAATAGCAAGTCAGTCTGTTTCGATTGTGTTGTTAATTTATGAACCTCTGTGCCTTACATCCCTTCTTCTTTGTGCATCTTTTTGTCTTTTTTTCATCTAGCTATTTTAACCCTTTTTCTCGTTGCCTTTCTTCAAAGGACATTCCCGTCCTGTTGTTGACGCTGGACGATGTGACGGCCAGATGCATGGGTGCACGCTGTACGGTTTACTATCTTATGCTGACTATATAATTTTGAGCATCTGACATTTTTGCCCTCTTTGTATGTACAGAGATACCAAATTATTTGGACTGTTTTCTTCCTTTCTGCTTTCAAAAAACTAAAGCTTGAATCCTGAATCTTTATTAGGCATTGAATTTTAATACTATGGAAAGCTGCTAATGAAGTGTCACTTCAAATGATGATTTAGAAAATTAAGTCTTTGGGTAACTGTGGTGGCCTGGTGCCCTGCCCAGAGTTTGTTTCCTGCCTTGCGCCCTGTGCTGGCTGGGATTGGCTCCAGCAGACCCCTGTGACCCTGTAGTTAGGATATAGCGGGTTAGATAATGGATGATACCCAAGTCTTTGGGTAAATTATGCCTCAGAGTCCATCTACCCATTGGTACACAAATGTTTCCAATGAGTTCTCTAGTGAGCAGAAACACAAACCACATCTCTTCCTCCTTTTGAGCAATGCTCTTTGTGGTTTGTTACTTACTATTGCAAAACTGCCCATTTGGGGTTTAGTTACTTTCCGGGCTGCTTATCTGTTTTAGCCTCTTTTGCAAAAGCCTCTAAAAAATTCTTAAAAACTAACAAACTGAAACTGTTCTGGCAATGTGTCTTTGTGGAACTGCTGTGCAAATTTGAAAATAAATAAGACATAGAAATACAGTATATCATCACAGTCATTGAAAATATGTGGTGTATTAACATAAAATATTCTTGTGGAGTTGGACCTAAGAGCTTCAGCAATTATGTTTCTTTTTCTAGGAAAAAGTAATGTCTCCTGTAAATGAAATTATTACGCGGATAAGTCTAGGAAGCAACCTAGTCTATCATAGTATACACATACATATAAACTTGGACTCATTCATGGAAGGTGATTTTTATTTTTGTCTAAATAAGACTTCACTTTTCATTCAGGCGAGTGGTAGAACATGAAAACAGTTAGGGGGCCTAAGTATTATTTGTGAATTTTCACACTGAGGGGTGTTTCTCTATATTGAATAGAAGAACAGTTTGCTTTTAACAGTATTTTGCCTATGTTTTCTCACCTGGTAATTAAGCGCACATTATTAATTACATGTACGTAGAGGCGAAAGCACAATAGTCAATATGTACATGGTGTTGTCTTGGGTGATTCAGTATTATATGAGCAAGAATGTTCCTTAGTAGCTAAAGATCCAACTGCCTAATGGGCAAAGGTATGCACAGAAATGCAAACACAGTTTTAGTAAGTCTTCAGTGAAATTGAACTAAGTAAGGGTGTACTTTAATGGCTGAAATCCCAACTGTCCTGTAGGCACACTATGGGTGGAAATTCCATAGGTGAAAGCACTATATACATAATACAGTGGAACCACGGTTCACAACCATAATTCATTCCAAAACTCTGGTCATAAACCGATTTGGTCGTGAACCCGAAGTAATTTCTCCCATAGGATTGTATGTAAATACAATTAATCCGTTCCAGACCGTATGAACTGCATGTAAATATATATTTTTTTAAGATTTTTAAGCACAAATATAGTTAATAATACCATAGAATGCACAGCGTAATAGTAAACTAAATGTAAAAACATTGAATAACACTGAGAAAACCTTGAACAGAGAAAACTAGCACTGGAAGAGTTCGCACTGTAGCGCTACGAACTGCTCGCTAAAAACACTTTTTTTTAATGAGTTTTAAGCACAGGGAAAAAACTGAATATTTGAAAAATCCTTAATTTAATAAACCACCAAGAAAAGTAACATTGCAACAATGCATGCTACGAACTGATCGCTGTAAACAGAAGTGGAGGTTAAAATCCAATAGAAAAAAGTCTTCATTAAATACAACAAGGTTAAAGCAATGCTCAGATCTGTCTCTTAAAAAACAAGCCTTATGCGTCCAGCCGTCTCTCTCTCTTGTGCGCGTGTGTGCCTCTCTCTCTCTCACGCGCATGTGTGTGTGTATCTGTCCCTCGCGCACGTGTGTTTCTCTCTCTCGTACGGGTGTGTCTCTATTTCGTGCGCGTGTCTGTGTGTATGTGTCTCTCTCTTGCTGCACAGGGAATGCACAGGGAGAGACTGAACATATGCGGAAATCATCGGCGCTCACAAACCGAAAGGGAAACTGGCTTGTTTGTATACCGAGTCTGTGGTCATGAACAAATGCAAAAGTTTGGCAAACTATTTGGTTGTAAACTAATTTGTATGTGTTCCGAGACATTTGTGAACCGAGGTTCCACTGTACTACAGTTTGGTTTATATACTCCCATATAGAAAAGAAACCTAAGGGTTAGGGTCAGTGTGAAAATAAAAGTTTGCTCCATGATATCACAATCACCAGGACATATGCCTTTAACAAACTGCTATCAGGTACCACAAACACTGTGGTGTGCACAGGTAAACTGGCTGTGAATGCTCCTTTAACATTTGTCTAACTGTTGCATCTAGATTGTTTAGATCCTCCAGGACCACAGGCAGTGATGGTCTCCTAGCTAAACTCAACATAGTACTTTGAGCAATTACCATCTTGGCCCTGTTGGAGCTGCACAGAAAAATGTATTCCATTAGATATAAAAATACAAGAGAATTATTATAAAGCCATCCAGGAGATGAACAAGATGGGAAGCAAAGGCCAAACACAAAAAGCAGCACATTATAATTAACCCAGCCAAACCACAAAACTGTTAAAAAACAGTCAAAAGAAAAGCAAAGATCTAAAGCACTGAATCAAACAAAAGTTAAAGGTCACCACGTAAAGGTTTCTCCTAGCAATCCAGAATCTTGACTTAAACAGTGTTCCTATGGTGAGATGTCTCTGGATTTCTTGTAAGTGGTGAAAAGACCAGGGGATAATAGCTTGAACCAGATTCATAGGCAAGGCTGAAACTAGGGAATTAAAAATATACCAAGCAACCAAAGCTCTGGGGTAAACCAAATCTGAAAGTCAAAAGGCACTAAATATTACTATTATTATTAATATCCAGCTGAAGGATAATCCTGAATCACGTTGCAACCATATTTACTCTGGTTACATCACAACAACAATGTCATGTGACTCATAATTTGTGTTGCATAAATAATAAACAGGAAAAATAAAGCTAAATTCAAATCATTCCAAAACAAGTTCCAAACAATAATACTCTGCAAAGCAATATGTATTATGATAGTTGCACTGTTTACTTTACATAATTCAACTTCTAAAGACCACTTATAGCAATAAGGGTGTTGTGTCATAGCAATAAGGTTCATAATGGTGCTGCATATTAAGAAAAAAAACAGCATTGCAGGTATTTCAAAAGAAAATTATAAACAAAAATAACTATTTAAAAAGCAAAATAAATGTACAAAATGAAACTGAAACTTAAATCCCCTTATTATTAAGAGGCTGATCATTGAAATATATTAAATACAGAAAAAAACAAACAAAATAATACCCAAAAGTAACAATTCATGACACGAAATGTCAGTAGTGGGTACAATGAACCGTCACTAAAGGAATGGAGGATCACTGCTCTAATTTCGGTTTGCACAAAGCACAAAAAGTGGAACAGATCTCAGGGCTGTGCCTGATGAAATGGCCTCACCCCAAGGCAGCCTAACCCCAGCTCAAAGGTGCAGGCTTTTGGTTGAGGACTGGAGCTAAGACTTTTAATGTTCAAAAAATGTCAAGTCTAGGCAAGAATATGAATGCTGGACTCTTTGTGATACGTGCCAGTCTGGGTTTATGTGTATTTATGTTTTAGCGTTATTTTGTTATTATTGAATTATTATTTTTCACATTTTTATGCAAGTTATGTTATGTTTGTTTATGATTTTACATTTTTATCATCTTTTCAAATGTTCCTTGTATTTTGTGGGTGGAAGCTCAAGAGACAGGGCAACCCTGATGTTATTGCTGTTGGCGTTGTGGAGAAATCTTCAGGAAAAATGAGAATAGTCTTCAGAAAGGCAGTCAGAATTTATTTTAATGCACAGCATTGAAAACAATTGCAGAACACATAAAGCCTGTCTCAGTTCATGAAGTGAGCCCCGAGCCTTCCGTGAGTCATAAATTTATTACAATTCTTATCTCAAAAATGTCCCCCCTTTATACTGTTTACCATCATCTACTGTACAGGGTTTCTCATGATGATGACATCATTCAGCACCTTTTCTCATAACCATCACATGGTGTTCCAGACTTTCTCATAACAATACATTTACCACCTTACACACCCCCTTAATAATCTTCTTCCCACTCCAACTTCTCATAGCAACCACTTTGGCTTGAAGGACAGATTTACCACCCAGAGGTGAGCATCACCTGATTATCCCTCCCTTTATTTCACATCCTAAGATTGAGCCATTAAAGAACGATGGCCTTTTGGTTAATCAACTCTTAGAATTAAGTTGGGATCAGGAGGACACACATATGAAAACTGGACTGCCTAATTAATAATTTAATTCATGGTTACTTGTTGTACTAGCATCCTGTAAGGTTAAAATAATAGGCAACTGTGCCAGTAAGCAACAGCACACAGCTTCACTAATAAGGGCCAAGCTGCAGACAGCCTTGACACAGTGATTCATACTTAAAAGAAGGACAAAAGAAAAGCCTTTAACAATTGATTCTTTTAGTTAACTAATGTGTTCTGCTGTAACTTTATTTATTATCATTAGGATATACAAAGAAGCACTGGCATATAAACTTAAATTCTAATCTGAAACGTATATGTGCATGCTAATATAAATGCCCACGGACACAAACATCGGCCCTGTTATGCTGTAGTGCACAGCTGCACACTTGTCTAACAGGGCTAAGCTGCTGCTTACTTCACATCTATGTGCAGGGAAGGATCCCTAACCTTCAATAATTAACTCTTAAGCTCCTATATAGCTCAGACTAGCTTGATATTATAATGCATTTTATTATAACTTTATTGTCTAAGGTATTGATGAGCCTTAATACAGTACATCTAAATGCCATTTGAGTGCTTATATGCTTTATGCTGTAGCTTGAGAGCTTGTCCTTTACTCACATAGGCAAAGGCCCTGAATGTAGTTTGTTTAGTCTTCTGTCAATGAGAAGCTCAGCACTTGCTTTCCCAAAGCAAAATCAGCCTGCTTGCTTTGTTAGAGAACATAGCAACCTTGACTCACAGAAGTACAAAACAAAGCAAGCAAAAGACAGGCAAGCAAGGGCCATTCTGCCAAATAAATTGTGTCCTTTTAAAGTTGTTTCAGGCCTAGACTTTTCAAAGCTAAGAACACTAAAACTAATAATGAAGCGTATTGATCCTTGATCAAAATTCTGAACACTGGGATCTCCCGCTGACTACTGTATATTGAGTCAGTCAGACAATCTCTGCAGAACACTGAGTGTTGTTTGGAGAGTCATGTACCTATAACTTTTTGTGGGGATTTTATGGATATTGTGATTTATTTGCTGTTTTCTGGATTTCAGCCTTTGTCAGACTTCATTAAAACTTGTTTGCTTTAGATTAATGTTTTAGGCAAATCCTTTTCACCCTTTTGAGTATTTTTTTTACATATTTTTCAACTTTGTTTAAAAATCTTAATTTTCATAAAGAATCTTCTTTTCTCTTTTCCTTTTACCTTGTAAGGTATTTTAATACATATCTGATCTATACATTTGTTGATATAAATTTTATTTTTATACTCTCAAAACCAGTTCCCTGTTCAAGGTCTGTCTAGCCCAGACTGGCTGGTTCAGGGTAAGTCTTTTTTATGCTGGCAAATTAACTTTCTGGCCTAATTTGTGGAGCATTTTGGAGTCCTTACACCCCTTCTTTTCATGTTGCAGCCTCAGAGTTGCAACACTCTTGTACTTGGTAATTATTATATAGTTCATTATTTTAAATCTCAAAAATTACATTCACAATAATTGACAATTATAATTAAATGAATTTCTTTAATTATATTTAAATGGTGGAATGGTGAGGATGTGGGGAGCAGAGTTGGTGAAGATGGATGAGTTGAAATACTTGGGATCAACAGTACAGAGTAACGGGGATTGTGGATGAGAGATGAAAAACAGAGTGCAGGCAGAATGGCATAGCGGCCCAGTGCCGCTAAGATTCACACCGTCGAACAGACAGTGATTTATTTTTTTTTTTAGTGGAAGTTCCACTTCTCATGGGCTCACCACTTATGGGAGGGGCCAAGTAGGTCGGGTGCATTGTGAGTTGGGTGGTGGCCGAAGGCGGGGACCTTGGCGGTCTGATCCTCGGCTACAGAAACTGGCTATTGAGACATGGAATGTCACCTCTCTGAAGGGGAAGAAGCCTGAGCTAGTACGCGATATCGAGAGGCTTCGGCTAGATATAGTCGGACTCACCTCAACGCACAGCTTGGACTCTGGAACCAATCTCCTTGAGAGGTGCTGGACTCTCTACCACTCTGGAGTTGCCCCCGGTGAGAGGCGCCGAGCAGGTGTGGGTATACTTATTGCCCTTCAACTTGTTGCCTGTACATTGGGGTTTACCCCGGTGGACGAGAGGGTAGCCTCCCTCTGCCTTCAGGTGGGGGGATGGGTCCTGACTGTTGTTTGTGCGTATGCGCCGAACAGCAGTTTGGAGTATCCATCCTTTTTGAAGTCCCTGGAGGGGGTGCTAGAGGGCATACCTTCTGGGGACTCCCTCGTACTGCTGGGAGACTTTGTACTCACGTGGGCAATGACAGTGAGACTTGGAAGGGCGTGATTGGGAAGAATGGCTCCCCCGATCTGAACCCGAGCGTTTTTTTGTTATTGGACTTCTGTGCTCGTCATGGATTGTCCATAACAAACACCATGTTCAAGCATAAGGGTGTTCATATGTGCACTTGGCACCAGGACACCCTAGGCCTCAGTTCGATGATCGACTTTGTGGTCCTGTCGTCGGACTTGCGGCCACATGTCTTGAACACTCGGGTGAAGAGAGGGGCGGAGCTGTCAACTGATCACCATCCTGGTGGTGAGTTGGCTTGATGGTGGGGGAGGATGCCGGTTAGGCCTGGCAGGCCCAAACGTGTTGTGAAGGTCTGCTGGGAACGTCTGACAGAGTCCCCTGTCAGAAGTAGCTTCAACTCCTACCTCCGGCAGAACATTGAGCATGTCCCAAGGGAGATGGGGGACATTGAGTCCGAATGGGCCATGTTCCGTGCCTCTATTTTTGAGGCGGTTGACCGGAGCTGTGGCCGCAAGGTGGTTGGTGCCTGTTGTGGCGGCAATCCCTGAACCCGTTGGTGGACACCGGCGGTGAGGGATGTTGTCAAGCTGAAGAAGGAGTCCTACCGGACCCTTTTGTCCTGTGGGACTCTGGAGGCAGCTAATAGGTACCGAGAGGCCAAGCAGAATGCGGCTTCGGTGGTTGCTGAAGCAAAAACTCGGGCATGGGAGGAGTTTGGGGAGGACATGGAGAACGACTTTCGGATGGCTTCGAGGAGATTCTGGTCCAACGTCTGGCGTCTCAGGAGGGGGAAGCAGTGCAGTGTCAACACCGTATATGGTGAGGATGGTGCCTTCGAAGACCTCTTCAATCCCACTAACATTCCTTCTAATGAGGAAGCAGAGCCTGGGGACTCGGAGGTGGGCTCTCCCATCTCTGAGGCTGAGGTCACCGAGGTGGTCAAAAAACTCCTTGGTGGCAGGGCCACGGGGGTGGATGAGATACGCCTGGAGTTTCTCAAGGCTCTGGATGTTGTAGGACTGTCTTGGTTGACACGTCTCTGTGACATCGCATGGACATCGGGGACAGTGCCTCTGGATTGGTAGACCAGGGTGGTGGTCCTCCTCTTTAAAAAGGGGGACTGGAGGGTGTATTCCAACTACTGAGTGATCACATTCCTCAGCCTCACTGGAAAAGTCTATTCGGGGGTTCTTGAGAGGAGGGATAGTCGAACCTCGGATTCAGGAGGAACAGTGTGGTTTTCGTCCTGGTCACAGAACAGTGGACCAGCTCTACACCCTTAGCAGAATCCTGGAGGGTGCATGGGAGTTTGCCCAACCAGTCTACATGTGTTTTGTGGACTTGGAAAAGGAGTTCGACCGTGTCCCTTGGGGAATCCTGTGGGGGGTGCTCCAGTAGTATGGGGTACCCGACCCCTTGATAAGAGCTGTTCGGTCCCTGTACAACCGGTATCAGAGCTTGGTCCGCATTGCCGGCAGTAAGTCAAGCCCGTTTCCAGTGAGAGTTGGACTCCGCCAGGGCTGCCCGTTGTCACCGATTCTGTTCCTAACTTTTATGGACAGAATTTCTAGGCACACCCAGGGTGTTGAGTAGGGAATCCATTCCCGGGAATTCGGGAATCCTGCATGTCATTCCCGGGTATTCCGAGCTTCCTGGGATGACACAGTGCACGGGCATCTCACATGTGAATGGTTTTAGAATCACCGACACTTATTTTTAATAAAACTACTGCAGTATGTTGACACCAATAAAAGACTAACCTTATCTACAAGCAGTTCATGCTGTCATATAATTACATGTATTTAGTTCAGGGGTGCCCAATGCGTTGATTGCGATCGACCGGTAGATCGCAAAGGTAGTGCAGGTAGATCGCGTTGCATTCAAAAAAAATTTTTTTAAACGTTAGTCTATCATATATCCTCCCTATGGCATTTGCCACTTGATTGACATACAGGGCAGCCAAGATCTCCTTTCTTCTAAGACACTGGCCATCCCGCACGCACGATCAAACGCGCGAGCTACTACAAAACTCCGGCTGTGATCTAGTTAGCCTTCTAATTTATATCGACTAAAGAAGGGATTTTAAAAAAAATTGTTTGGGGAGGGTATGGGCTTTATATGTAATTAGAAGAGGATTTTTTTCTCTCACAATATCACAATGGAAGTGCGTTTGTCTGATTTGTCAATCTATCATTGCTATTCCAAAGAAGGAAAATGTGGAAAGGCACTTTAGAACTGTTCAAAAAAACTACGAAACTGACTTCCTTCCGAAAAGCGATCTGAGAAAGAGAAAAGAGAGAGAACTAAAATCGCAGTTAATTGGACAGCCGTCATTTTTCACTCAGCTGAATTCAAAAGCTACTTGACTGCATTATTCGGCTTTACTTTATTTATGCGAGTCAGTCTTTTCCCACATGAAGATTATTAAATCCAAATACTGTAGTGACCATAAATGTATTGAATTGTTATTGTGCCATACAGGTAAGTGCAAGTGTATATATATATATATATATATATATATATATATATATATATATATATATATATATATATTATACACTTTTTAATGTTGGTAGGTCATTTCGACCTGGTTATTTTAAAAATAGCTCGCAATGCCGAAAAACTGTGGGCACCCCGATCTAGTTAGTTGCGGTAATAAGAGCATAGAAAGCATAACTTGTCCAGCGTGCGGTCGTCCAGGCGAGAGAGTACTTCATGCAGAGTACGCCAGATGCTGAGAAAGCACACTTTGCATCCATTGAAGCAGACAGCACAGTCATCAAATATAGATACACTTGTTCTAAACAACGCCCGCGCTTGCCATTGCTGTGAAACACTGCCATTTCAGCTGTTACTGATGCATCCAGTTTCTGGTCATCATTCTGTGATGGCAAATTTCTTGGCACAGATAATGCGGATGCAACAGACTGATGCATTGCAATTTCAAGTTGCTGTTCAAAGCTGTTGTCTGACAGATGTCAATGAAGTCTTCAGTTTTCAGCTATAACTCTGCTATTTCTTGATCGATTTTTACACTATATACGCGAACTTGGCCGTTCCCGGTTTCCCAGGAGTTACAGCAGTTTCATTCCCGGGAATAAAAAATGTTCCGGGAATTGGATTCCCTAGTGTTGAGGGTGTTCGGTTTGGTGGACTCAGGATTGGGTCACTGCTTTTTGCAGATGATGTTGTCCTGTTTGCTTCATCAGGCCATGATCTTCAGCTCTCTCTGAATCGGTTCGCAGCTGAGTGTGAAGCGGCTGGGATGTGAATCAGCACCTCCAAATCTGAGACCATGGTCCTCAGCCAGAAAAGAGTGGAGTGCCCTCTCAGGGTTGGGGGAGAGATCCTGCCCCAAGTGGAGGAGTTCAAGTACCTTGGGGTCTTGCTCACGAGTGAGGGAAGAATGGAGCATGAGATCAACAGGCGGATCGGTGCGGCGTCCGCAGTGATGCGGGCTCTGCATTGGTCTGTCATGATGAAAAAGGAGCTGAGTCATAAGGCAAGGCTCTCAATTTACCAGTCAATCTACGTTCCTACCCTCACCTATGGTTATGAGCTATGGGTAGTGACCGAAGAACGAGATTACGAATACAAGCGGCTGAAATGAGTTTCCTCTGCAGGGTGTCTGGGCTTTCCCTTAAAGATAGGGTGAGAAGCTCAGTCATCCGGGAGGGGCTCAGAGTAGAGCCGCTGCTCCTCCGCATCAAGAGGAGTCAGATGAGGTGGCTCGGGCATCTGATCAGGATGCCTCCTGGACGCCTCCCTGGTGAGGTGTTCCGGGCACGTCCAACCAAGAGGAGGCCCCGGGGAAGACCCAGGACACTCTGGAGGGACTATGGGAATGTCTTGGGATTCTCCCGGAAGAGCTGGAAGAAGTGACCGGGGAGAGTGAAGTCTGGGCCTCTCTGCTCAAGCTGCTGCCCCCGTGACCCGACCTAGGATAAGCGGAAGAGGGGATGGATGGATGGATGGATGGATGGATGGATGGATGGAAATTCCAGGGATGCACCCAGCCTTGGCTGACCCTCATGCACTCACAAACAGAGACAAAAAGCCAATGAAAATACAACAGTAATTCCAATTCCCCTTATGGTAATTATACATCAAGTACAACAAACCACAAACAAAAGTCCATGAAAAAATGGCAACTGATGTAATGTAAAGATGATGATAAATCCAGAGATCTGCAAGTTGAAGTGGAATGTAAAAATAGTCCTACCGGTAGTTCCTGAAATGGTGAAGATGGGTAGATGGTTCAGGAGTGCTCACTTCTTCACAGGATGGCCATAAATCCACATACAGTCCTCACGTAACAGGCAGACAGCAGACAATCCAGACCCCAACCCAGAAATGATCCAGGACAAAAGGAAGGTAGACAGACAGGAACTTTAGACAAAAAACACAAAATGCTTCTTTGTTTTTTAGCAACACTAACCCCCTTTCAAATGTCGCACTGGCCTCTTTGTACCCAACAGCCCCTGCACCCTCAGCAGATAACCAATCAGAGCCACTGCAGGGACTGCTGGGAGTTGAAGTTTCAAGCACTGCTACAGTGGAATGGATGGAGAAGAGTGTCAGGAGTAATTTGTGACAAATGGGTATCAGCAAGAGTGAAAGGGAAGGTCTACAGGATGGTAGTGAGACCAGCTATGTTATATGGGTTGGAGACGGTGGCACTGACCAGAAAGCAGGAGACAGAGCTGTATGTGGCAGAGTTAAAGATGCTAAGATTTGCACGAGGATGGATTGGATTAGAAATGAGTACATTAGAGGGTCAGCTCAGGTTGGACGGTTTGCAGACAAAGTCAGAGAGGCAAGATTGTGTTGGTTTGGACATGTGCAGAAGAGAGATGCTGAGTATATTGGGAGAAGGATGCTAAGGATAGAGCTGCCAGGTAAAAGGAAAAGATGAAGGCCTAAGAGAAGGTTTAGGGATGTGGTGAGAGAGGACATGCAGGTGATGGGTGTAACAGAACAAGAGGCAGAGGACAGAAAGATATGGAAGAAGATGATACGCTGTGGCAACCCCCTAACAAGAGCAGCTGAAAGAAGAAGAAAATATAATCAAATACAATATTTAGAAATATTTATAACAAGCAAGTTTTTATAGAAAAATTGTTTATATCTCCAGCATTGCTGAGTACTGTAAACAGAGTCATCTGAATGCGGGGCAAGCAGGGCAGAGGTAAACCTATGTTTAATTGAATTAGAAATTTGGCAACCATAAGCAAAAGTGGAAACAAATTTAGAAAAATCTTCAGTATCTCTTAAAAAGAGGATGAGAAAAGTAAATAGAGAGGAAGCAAACAGAATATTTAAAAGGTTAATTGAGGAATTCTCCAGTCTACTCAACATAATGTTGGCAAGCATGTTAGGACTGACATGAAGGTTATTGCAAAGGTTATTGTGGGCATTTAAGAAACATCAAAATAAATGTATTTCCATATATCTGTAATTCGTATTGATATCTTAAATGTTTTTCCAGATATTTTAAAATGTATTTTGAGACACCTCTAAATGTTAGCTTGGCTTAACTTAAATGGATCACACGTCACCAGAACACTAGACCATTCCATATAGCATCTGTACTTTATAGCAATGTTTTACAACTCCACAAACTAATATCACTTTAAGGTGGATCATCACTCTAAAATTCATGGCCACATTTTGCCTTGAGTTGGGTCTCTGGACTTATGGGTGCAGCTAATCATATATTTAAAAGATGACTCAGATTAGTAGGATAAGTAGCTGGAGGACATGAATCTGGTTTAAACAAGTGCAATAGCTACAGATAAATGTGAAGTCAGTTACAGTATATTGTGGAAGATGAACCCAGGGACACAGACAGACAGACTCTAAATATCCAAAAACACCCACGTTTATTTCCGTCAGCACCTTCCCATCCAATACAGTGCATAAATCACTCTCCAGCTCACAGTCCTTTTCCTTCTCTCCATTTCTTCTGCCACCATCACCCTCCTCACGCAAGTTCCGTCTTACTCTGTCCGACTCCGGCTCCTCTAATGGAGTGATGCAGCCCCTTTTATAGTGCCCTGGATGTGCTCCAGGTGCTTCCTGATAGTCTTCTGACTGCACTACCTGGTGTGGTGGAAGTGAAGTATGAGCACCTGGAAGCACTCTGGGTGTACCTGGAATTACTTTTGGCAGCACTTCCAGTTGTGGAGGAAGTGCTGTATTCCAGGGCTTCTTAATCCTCCGGGTGCCCCCTGGCAGTGGCCACGGGCCCCAACAGGGATGAGCTTCCCAGGTCTGTTCCTGTGGCCCCCATGCAGACCAGGGCAGCTGCCCTCTCATGGCCCAGGGGAGGTATTGTCCATCTTGTGGTCCTTCCAGGCATCCCACCTGGGTAGGGTCTCCAGCCGTCCGCTACAATATGTAAACTGACTAGACTCAGAGCCTAAAGTAAAACAAAAACAAGAGCAAAAAGAGCCCACTTTAACATGCTCCTATCACAATTTAATGGACTTAGGCAGCTTCTGAGTAACTGATGTGGCCAAATAACAGTAGCTTTGTTTGTTGTGATGAGACAAATGACATAGTCAAATGAAAAAGAAACCAAATTGGCACAATTCTATCCACAGTTTAGTTGCATACTAAAACAGTACTTTATGTATCAGATTTATATCTTCTTCAATGTGGTTTCTTGACAAATATTAAGGATGATTGGATTCATATGAAAGGTATAACAAAGGTAATCATAATCAAAATTATTCTTATTTATAGGTGATTAACTCCTTTGCCTCCTGGTCCTTCAGTGAAGAAGATTGTAACTGTCTCCCAAGTAAATCCAAATGATTATGTTTGAAAACTACTGCCCTTAATATGAGGGATACGGAATTTGTACATTTTATGTGTGGAGTGATGTGTGCTGTTACCATCTCATTGGTTGAGTGGCTATTCTTTCAACTTTAATTTTAATCATCTTCAACACAAGTTAAAGGCACTAGGTGGAATCACAAACAGGCAAGGGAAACTGCAATGATGCCCAAGAACTGTTGCTACAGAATTATGTACTGTATATCAATAGACAGTTAGAAATAAGGGAGTGAGAAAAACAACTTGTATTACACGAGAAACAGTTGATAGAATGTATATAGCAGTATTAAGAGCCATAGGCAGGTAAAGCTCTTGCCAGAAACCTGGAGAGACAGCATGTACCTGTAATTGTTACACCAAAAACAAGATTCTCTGAACAAGTAGAATTAAAGCCAAGACTGTCACACCACATGTCATTGCCTCCCCAACACTGGCTGATTAATGGAATTGGTTGTTATTGTCAGTGTAGAACTGCACATTCAGTATTATTTGATATGCTTTCTCTGTAGGGGAGCTAAAAAGAAGGACATCTCCTCATAGGACTAAAAGATTTGGGTGTTATCAAACCCCACACATTACAAAGACAAATATTTGCATCTCCAAATAAGGCAAATTAGTTTTAGAATACTACATGGCCTGGATCACCTAGTAATAGTAGAAGGTTTGGAGGACACAATGGGACGTTACTGGAAGTCTCAGCCAGGTTTGGGTTTTCAGCCTCAGTTTAAGGTATAGAGGACAAATGTCTTGGACCATTAAATAACAGAGCCTCAAGTGGATACACTGGAGTGACTGATGAGAAAAGTCATCTTTCTTATGTGGAAGATATTTTCAAGCTCCAGGTGAGTATCAAAAGAGAAAAAAACTCTCCTCTCAAAAAATGAATAGATGAAATCATACCAACGTATAATGTTTGACTTTGTCACCCAGGCTAAAGAAATTATGAAATAAAGAATGTTTGCGTTCCTGTACACCAAGAACTTAAGCAGAATATAATGACTTTATTTACTTAAATACAAATCTTAAATAGCATCAACAGGGGTTATTTGCACATTATTTTCATATTATACAACAGAATCACTAGCAGACAAATATTTTTCACAGATGAAAAAATGATGTGATTTACAAGGTGCTGCAAACAACTGTTTGTTCATCATGTTGGCACAATTATTTCCATCATTGTCTTGCAAAAACCTTGGTGGATATCTGCTCAAAAAGAAAAGTGTGTTTTAGAATATCATAGTAAATGTTGCCATACAACTATTGCACTTGTAAGACTGGTATGGCATTTCCTTAGCTACTCATCTAAGTGTCAGAAAAGAACCCCTTTTTGTGCTCGTTCTTCATGCTATGTTGAAACTCCACTGTCAAAGACTTTTCCATTTAAAATACACATGAAGAAGGTATAAAAGTAACTCTGAAGAAACAATACCTACATAACAATCAGTTATCAAGCGGGGTCATTTTTGCTAAATCGCTTGTAATTCGACCTCTCCAAATTAGAATCATTGCTGTTATTGAACTATCTGGAGTATAAACACATGTTTGGTCTCTTTGTAAAGGTAACATTCTCTAGTTTCACCCTTAGTAGTCAGAATCACTGTAGGTGTGACTGATCAAAAGTTATGCACATTAGAACTCACAAAAAAAATGATTTTTTTTGTTCTTACCTAAGTTTTTTTATGAAAATAAAGGAAAATAAAGCTGCAGTAGGTAGGTGGGGACAGAAACACACTATGTACCAACAGAATAACTTGTTGACTACTCAAATTTCAAATTTGAAAAGAATACCTGTAAAATGACATTTTTACACCAGTTTTATGTGGGCATGCCCAGGGGCTTTTAGAGGGACCATTATCCACATTTTGGAACGTATGGAAAAAGTGTAATAACTTTTGAATGCTTCAACCCACATATATCAATGAGGGCTCTACTGAAAGCTTACACCTAAAGGAATCTATATCTACACACAGTGTCACTCTATTAGTTATAAAAATAATAAAAACAATAAAAAATACACATTTCTATGTAAAAATAGTCAATACAAGTCTTATGGGCCAAAAATATATTTATATTTTTATTTTTACTTTTTTTATAAAATGCACACAAACTATATACATTTCTTTTACAAACTGTTACAACACAGCTCAGCGTTTTTCCATGTGCCACTTGATGGCAGCAATCACTAGCAAGCAGAAAGCACAAGGGCGTGGCACATGTCGCTCTCTGCCATTAGACGTCTCCTGGGCCATTGAATACTTTCACGCCGCGTACATGCATCTATTATTTAATCGAGAGTGTATTTACGTTTAAACTTCTACTTTTATTCATATTTAAAATGCGAAAAAACTTGGCGAAATCACAATAAACAACCACGCACCAACTCTGCAGACTGGCACAAATGCCACCTTCACGCAGCTCCGATCGCTTTGTTTACAAGTTAGTATGGCAAGTTACATATCAAAATGCTCGGCTGCTCATTGGCTGTAAGTTTTGAGTGTCAGTCACAGTGTCCAATCAAACTGGTAGATTCTACCAGGGTTTGGAGTTTTACGTCATCGTTCAGCTGTCTGTGACACTCGTTGGCTATACGAGGTGCCAGTCAACCCCAGACCCGTCGTAATTGGCCAACTTAGGTGTCGATCAGAAGCTAACACTTCCGTGTTTCATGCGTAGCATGGTTATCGCCGACAGAAACAAATTACGTCTGATATGATCAATAGAAATGAAAAAATTACGTAGCTAGTCTCAAGTTATGAAATGTTTTCTGGAGTTTTTGTCCCTTTGAGGATATATCGTGTGTTTTGGACCTAATCGTTTTACTGGATTATATTCGCTGGAGCCTTACGGACAGAATGGGATCAATACTGCTCGGAAATATTGATGTTTGACTTGCAGGGGGTCTTCAAAGGTAGGGAAAGTCAACTCTTAAAAGTATGTACTTCTCTGTAAAAAAGGCTTTAGTGTCAGTGCTGTGGTTGTTGTGTGTCAAAATGGTTTATATCATCGGTAAGACGAGACTTTGAAGTTTCATTTGATGGGTAGTATGTCGAGATGCATGGCAGATGGGCATGCACACATTACTGTAACATTTTTAAAACGCTGTTATGTCCCGGGACCGGTACGTGCGCGTTAAGTTAAAGATAATCGAACACCCTTTGAATAAGAAAGTCAAAACAGGCCAGATCTTCACCTCTGCAAGCACTGATGGACATTCCCATTCACCAATGACACCAGTTGAGCAAATTTTCGGAGCCTGCTTGAAGTGTACACTTTATATAATAGACAGCAGGAAACACGACTCTTACGAGTGTTAAAGATGTCCTTGAGTAAGCAGTTCACTGTTTGATTGAAGTAATTGTAATACACCAATTTCATTCAATACCCTCGATAATTGCGAAGACCTGGGTTAGGGTCCCATGTAGTCTTCTCTGCTCAAGACTTAATTCCTGAGATGTGCTTCAACTCCAGGCTCTAGGATTGTACTCAGTTGTTTTACTCTGTACAGTTTCTAGTGCTAACACACCTTTTTAGACGAGAACTCCAGATGTTATATCCTTTGATTTAAATGCTATTGTCAATCTAATCTCTAAATATTTTCAGAGGGTGCTTACTGCAACACAGTGCCACCCATCTTGTAGTTATAATTAATGCTTCTTTTGCCTTCATGCAGCATTTTGGTAGAACAGCTTTTCCTAAATGTTCACCCAGTTTTGAAGAGTGTCAGGGTTTCTTGAATTGTTTTTGTTGTCACCTCAGTGTCTGCTGTCTCTTCAGTTTGCAATGTCTTCTACAAGTGTTTACTAAGCAAACCAAAATGAATATTAATATTAATATGCAAGGGATGGAAAAATCCAGTAGTACTTCTGTATTAAGGATCAGGATATGAAACATAGTCTCAAAATATAAGGTTAGTCACTGGGAAAACAAAGACTTGAAGTACCAAAACTAAAATGCTAATCCAAATTATTGTCATAAAGCAAAAGCAAGGAATAAATACCTATAACTTTAAACCAACAAAGATAACACACTAGAATGTTTGGCTGTATCCTTGATCTTGGACAACCAGGAAGTCCATAATGCTGACCTTTATTGATATCACACATTGCTCACTTACAAACATTCTATCATAGCAATATGGCAGAAACTACAAACAAAAATCAACAAAATGATGGCACCCATAATATATATATATATATATATATATATACATATATTTTTAACAGACACTATTTTATTCAAAAATGCACTAAAAAGTAATTTTTTTTTCTTGTACTAAGATTTTGTTGGTTATACTTGCCTAAAAATAAAATTGTGGGTCACCTATAAAGGAGTTAATTGAATTGTATTAAAATGCATAGATTCATTAAAGTGAAAATTCTAACAAGCTTAACTATTGAAAGAAAATAACACATCATAAATAAGTTGATTAAAGTGTGTAGGATAATGGTTATTGGTCTTGAACCTTCTCTAAAAGTATAATATAAGCAAACAAGAAATTAAAATTTGTAGTAATTAACGTACTGATGCGGGTCAAAACTGATGAAATATTGCATTGTCACCAGAGATCAACATGCATGCAAAGTTTGAAGGAAATCGAATCAGTAAAAGTGGGTAAAAAATTGATTGCAAAATCGTGTAAGCATTCAACACGCTAAGCACCAATGCTGCTTAAGCTGCCTACTGAATCAATTTGACAAAACTTTAATATCAATTAATAAAAATGATTTTTTAAAATTAATTTTGTCTACATTGGTCTTGAACCTTCAACCGTTTGCTTGAAAGTCCAACACGCTAACCACTTGACCAACACTGCTAATTCACATATGGTTGTTGGCTAAAAGCATTATATATATGTGTGTATTTGTTAATAATATAATATAAAGAAACGAGAAATTTAAATTTGACGTGATTAACATACAGATCCCAGGTCAAAACATGAAATATTGCATTGTCACCGGAGATCAGCATGCATGCAAAGTTTGAAGGAAATCGGTTTGGTAAAAGTGGGTAAAAAATTGATTTCAAAATTTGATCCAGACAAACAGAGAAGGTAAATTGAACAAAATCATGTAAAAAATAAAATGGTATTGTGGGAAAACATGAAATAAATCCAACAAATTAAAATGAAAATAAAACTGCCCCATAAGTACTTCCAAAATTACCCACTAGGGGGATTACCATCAAAATCCTGATTAGAGGGCTTTGAAGAATGGTCAAAAGACAGCAAAGGTTTCAAATATCCGTGAAATCACAATAAGCACATAAGTAAATAATCCATTCCCTAGCGCATTTGAAATGAACCACCAGGAACTATGGAAGGCCTTCCAAATTATAGGATGGAGGGCAGTTCCTGGCAGTGGTAGACAGGTGGCCCAACCGCTTAGGGAGCCGCCCATAAAACACATGGTACATAACACAGGCTACATATAAACATAGGAAAACCAAAAATAAATGATGAACATTATGTCCATTAATTAAAGAATCAAAAATGAAGAAAAGAGACATTACACAAGAACTTGAATCCCAGCCTAAGGACAAATCCTGGCTAAGATATGACAAAAACTAAAATTAAGCATTAGAAATGAGTACAAAATACCAAAAAGGAGCAAAGGAAAACACAGGAAAGTTAAAAACAAACAACATAATAACAATATCATTAATTGGGATACTTAAGTCATACCAGACAAGATGTCGAGTCCATTCAAAAATTGTATGTAAATGATGTTTAATTGTAATGTTTTAAAATAATTTTCTTAATGTATTGACTTTCACTTGAAGTGGACAAATAGACTTTCTTTTTCTGTCTGCAGGCAGCTGAATGGTTTCCTTATTCTGTTGCATCTCTTAATGACAAAAGTGCTTTGAACTTTTTCAGGTAAAAAAGACAGTTTTAAGGTAAAGTAGCTATGCTCAGTAGTAATTGTGCCGTGTGTAACATGTCAATTAGAATATTCTAGAGAGAATTTCATTGTATTCTGTACACAGCACAATAATAACATATAAAAATATAAACTTATCATATAAACTAGAAAAAGTCCAAGGACAGGCACCTGAAAAACTCTGTTGACAATACCTATGTAGAATGTTTTCCTCTTATCTGTACTCTTTGCCTCTTACTGTATTTCTTATTAATTTATCATTTTTTTATGGAAAAGAAACAAGGACAATTGGTCTTTATTGGTCTGTATATATTGGGATCAATTTTGTCTCTCTTCTTGTGGATTGTGAAATTCTGACAAACTCCAAGCATTGATTTTGCAATCAATGCAATCAATTTGGGCTGCCTTCAGGTTAAAGTAATAAAGTTTAGTAGCACTTCTAGAGAGTCAGCAAGTCTGATACAGCAAATGAATATGACACTGTTATTGTGTATTGTCTGAACAATACTAATAACACAGTTACTAAATAAAATAAATTTTACAGCTTTCTAATAAACAACAATCTTGCTTAATTAAATCTGACTGAACACCTCACTGCATACTTTAAAAATATAAGATGAAATACTAAAGAGGCTGTAAAATAACCAGACATTTTTACAGAATACAGTATTCTTTTACTACCCTTATTATGCTCACCTTACTATATTTATTTTGGCTTCATGGACCCAGTGCCACTCTTTTCTATGTTTTCTTGTAAGTCCAATCCAAGTGCTGCCAACTGAGTGATTTGAAATGAATTCCTTGATTCCTTCCTGACAAAGAAATGCATTTCTTAAATTTAACAGCACATCTTTGCAGAAATCTGAGATTATTATTAAACATTGCATTTCCTTAATGGTATCTTACCCATTCAGTTTGTTCTCTGAATACTGTTGATGTTGCGTTGTGTTTATGACAAAACTCAGCTGCAGCCTCCCATTTCATTTTATTATTCTTTTCAAAATAATACAAATGATCATTAAATTTTCTCCATGGTATTTCTTCAATTCTTTTTCCTTGATATTCTGTAAATACAGTATTTATAGTAGATAAATAAGCTTATCACACCTTGACTTGAATTCTTTTCAGTGCCCCTTGTTGCTAAGTTGCATCCGCCCTAACCTCCATTATGAGGTATCTTTAAAAAGGGGCCTTACAAGGTTGATGGTTCTTCCTGATTCAATTATTTGAAAGTACAGTAGGTTCAGTTTTTGGTTTTTAATAAATTTGCAGACATTTTTGAAAAGATGTTTTCAGTTTGTCATTATGGGTTATTGAATGTAGACTGAAGGGCAAAAATTACAAACTTATCCTTTTATGATTAAATTTACAACACAATAAAGTGTGCAGAAAGTGAGGACGACTGATGGAATGGTCTTTACAACTCTGGATCCCGATTTGCAGCCCCCCAGGCAGACACACGGTCCAATCCCACCCTCCAGAAATGACCCTCTATCTGCCGCAGCCAGGTGTTACGTGGGTGACCCCTTGAGCTGGTCCAGCCACTCGGGTCCCTGACAATGAGGATCTTACGAGCCGGATCACCCTCTGGGAAACACGACACATGGCCGTAGTGCCGTAACTGACGCTCCCTCACAATGCAGATAATGTGCCTCATTCGGGACTCCATGAGCAACTGCTCATTCGACACAAAGTCAAACCAACGGTACCCAAGGATTTTCCGGAGAGACACAGTAATAAAGGAGTCCAGTCTTTGTCTCAGGTCACTGGATAGTGTTCATGTCTTGTAACCATAAAGCAAGACAGGAAGCACCAGGACTCTAAAGACACCCCTTTCCAGCAACCTCATGACCCCCCGTGCTCTCCCAATCTGTCTACTGACTTCATAGGAAGAGTCACCAGAGACATGAATGTCACTACCAGGTAAGTAAACCTCTCAACAAGGTCAACACACTGCTGATGGCTGCGCCCAAGAGGTCATTAAAGGCCTGAATGTTGGTTTTTACCCAAGACACTTGCAAGCCTAGACATTCAGACTCCTCACTCAGTCTCTTGAGCGCCCCGATCAGAGCCTCCATTGACTCAGCGAAGATAACAGCATCGTCAGCAAAGTCAATATCCTTGAATCTTTCTTCACCAACAGATGCCCCACAGCCGCTGGACCCCACAACCTTGCCCAACACCCTGTCCATACAAGCATTGAACAGAGTAGGATCAAGAACATACCCCTGATGAACCCCAGAATCAACTGGGAAAAATACAGAGGTCATGTCTC
This sequence comes from Polypterus senegalus, assembly GCF_016835505.1. Lineage (NCBI taxonomy): Eukaryota > Metazoa > Chordata > Cladistia > Polypteriformes > Polypteridae > Polypterus > Polypterus senegalus. The sequence goes on from NC_053162.1 coordinate 127,454,334, forward strand.
CACTCTGCACACCACTCACAGTACCAGTGTATAGGCCAGCAATGATATCCAGCAACCTCGAGGGGATCCAGCGAGCCCTCAGGATGTCCCACAGGGCAGCTCAATCAACTGAGTCAAACGCTTTGCAAAAATATTGAAACTCTGCCAATATTCGCTTTTGCACTCCATGAGTAACCTCAGTGCCAGGATGTGGTCGATGATAGACGTCTTAGGCGTAAAACCATACTGTTCTGCAGGTAGGTGAGCAAGTGATCACGGATCCTATTGAGGACGACCCTAACAAGGACCTTACCCGGCACCAAGAGGAGTGATATCCCCCTGTAGTTGCTGCAATCCAGGTGATCATCCTTCCCTTTCCAGACAGGGATGATAAGTACCATTTTTCAGTCAGTTGGTATAATGCCAGTCTCCAAATGGAAGCAAAGTTTGCTTTCAATGCCAGGAGGACAGCCTTACCACCAGCCTGGAGAAGTTCACCCCGGATACCACAGATCCCTGCAGCCTTCCCCCACCTCAGCTGGTTAACCACCTGTGCGATCTCAGTGAGATTGGGTGGTTCACAGCTAATTGGAGGATCAGCCTCAAGAACCGTGGCTTTGAACAACTACTCAAAGTAGCCAGCCCAGCGGGTCACAACTGCAGTATCATCTGTAAGGACCGTTCCATCAGCTGCCCTGACTGTGACTCTCTGAGGAATAGATTCAGATGTGCGTATTGCTTCGATTCTTCTGTAAGCAGGACGTGGGTCGCTAGACCACAGATGGTGTGTCACTTGCTCACAGATTCCTCTAACAAACACCTTTTTATCTGCCCTCAGAGCCCTTGGAGCCGTCCTTTTCAGATCCCGGTACAGACCAGAGTTGCCATTGATCGATCTCCTTCTCTGCACCCCAGTATTGGAGTACCAAGTCCAACGATTCGGTTCAGGGAGCTGGAACCAGGATCCAGTGACTCGCAGCCCCTGACCTTTTGCAAAGTCAAGGAACATGGAGCCACTTTCACCACGGTCACCAGACCCATGGGAACCGAGACAATCCTCATAGCCAGTCCTGTCAGTGCCAGTGGTTGCACTGAAGTCACCAATGACCAGAGGAGTGTCACCTCGAGGGCACCCATCAACCATAGAGCGAAGCTGCGAATAAAATGTGTCCCTTGCCGAGACACCACCTACCGCGGTCGGAGCATACACTGAGACAACAGACAAGGCACCCAGGGAAAGGAGTGACATCGGACACCATCAGAAGAAGAACAGCTACTGCCCGAGTATGACAGGCATCAGACTGACCAGACCAATAAAAGGTGTATCCACCTACAGAGATCTTGCCAGTCCCCAGTCTGCGCACCTCCGAGAGTGCCACCACTGAATGCAGAGTTTGCGCAGCTCCTCCGACAGCAGAGGATGATAATCATCTTGCCGGAGAGACAAGAAGTTCCATGCGTCCACCCATATGGGCCGCCACAAATTGGGACCCGATTGCTGCCATGCAGCGGGCGATGCCTCAGCACCTCACTAGTTCCAATCTCCAACAGATCTGACCCTATTGGCTCTCCAACGGTTTCGACTCTTCCAGGGATGGGGCTCACGAGGGCTTTCCTCCATCCCCTTCATGATGCAAGCAGCCTTCCTATGGGTAGCTGCAGCAGAGCTACTCCCACGGAGAGCAAAAAGGAGTCCTTTCTGTGATCTCGGAGCTTTGTGAAGTTTTTTTATGGTGACTGGAGTGCCAATCCTGCCACCAACCCCCATGATTTCCCTGCATGTTGCAGGACCGCTTGCAGGGCCAGATGCAGTTTAACGTCATACCCAGGACAAATGAATGAATGAACTCTTACAAATGAATGAATGCAAACAGGATTCCTGTATTTAACAGATTTAAGGAGTTAGAGAATAATTAATTCATTAATATTCAGGAATTTGTTTTTTTCCATTTAGAGCACAGTGACACTGAGGTTTTGTGCAGCTGCATCAGATCTAAAGAAACTAAGGCTTAAGTCTTGGCCAGATCCCTGTATGGTCAGAGTGTACATTTTTGTCCATGTCTATGTGCCAACATCTACAGGTACTTCAGTTTCTTCCCAAATCCTGAACATGTGCATCTAAGGTTAAAAAGCCTATACTTTTTTATACAATTACTGTTTCATGCAAAAAGAGAAGGGTTAACCTGTTCTCAAATATCACCTAAATAAAGGGTTAGGCATGCCAGCATGCAGTATGCTTTGACATTCTGTAATTCATTTTTCAGATACTTCTCATTTTACATTGTACTTCTATATGCTTCTCTTCAAAGGTACTAGCCCCTTTTGCTTTGGGGATATTTAACTGCAGCTTATCCTTGAATATACTATATATATATATATATATATATATATATATATATATATATATATATATATACTGTATATATATAGTTATTGTGTATATTTGATTTAAAGCTTGTCCTGTTTCCATCACTCTAATATGTTTTTTGTTCTGTGGAAAAATATTTTTAGTTTTTCCAATGATAAGATTAAGGAACAGTCTTTCTTAACTTTCAGATAACCGTTCACCAGATTTAAATACCTTTTCTATAAAATTGGTAAAATTAGCCAAATGTAACACCATCCATTCTGTTCATACAGATTTTCTTACTAATTGTTGTACAAATTGTAAGAGGTCTAACTTTGTATAGTGGATGAATATATAGCTACAGTATATGCTGTCCATGCTGGAGGGTGATTTCCTTCACTCTGTTTTTCATTTAGTAGTATGCTTTCATTTTTGATTCATCACTTCATGATATGTTCTTTTTAAAGTTAAATTATATTTAAGTTTTTTGCACACATGAATATACCTTATGGCTATACATTCTATCGTTAATCTTCATATCACTGTATGTCTTTTCCTTTTATAACAAATCTGTTGTTTTTCTGTGGTACCTGCTTCATTCCTTTGGAAACTTTCAAAGTCAAACCCACTCCATCTTAGCCTAGTATTAGTTGGTTTAGAAGTGTGGGAATGAACCAATCATTCTGTCCATGGTTTGCTCCTGCCTTACAGCCAAGACTAACTGTGGTAGTCTGGATGTCTGTAATGCGGGAAAATGGGCGGCTGGATGGAGTTTTCATGGTTTGTTTTGAAGAATCTCTTTAACAGATCAACATACCCAGAGCCTCGGTTATGTTCTGGCTGATGTTTGGACCCACTTCTATAAACAAAACAAAAGAAATAGTTACTTTTATGACCTACACCAGTATAAGGAATGATTAAAGGGAAATATTATGCTACTTTTAAAATAATTTCTAATAAAACATAGTAACATTTGTGCAAACAAAACTTTGTTCAGTTTGCATCCCAATCTGTTTACATGTACATAACTTATAAAGATAATCAGAGGATGGAATCATGACGTGCTCACCAGTAGTGACTCTCTAAGAGGTAAAAGATACGCATGTGCTTAATGCTTTCCAGAAACTGTTGGCAAAGGCTGCTAATGCTGAAATTTATTTTCTTTAACATATGTACTACTTTATTTGTGTTAATGAAATTACAATACAATACAATACAATTTATTTTTGTATAGCCCAAAATCACACAAGGAGTGCTGCAATGGGCTTTAACAGGCCCTGCCTCTTGACAGCCCCCCAGCCTTGACTCTCTAAGAAGACAAGGAAAAAGTCCCAAAAAAACCCCAGTAGGGAAAAAATGCAAGAAATCTCTGGAAAGGCAGTTCAAAGAGAGACCCCTTTCCAGGTAGGTTGGGTGTGCAGTGGGTGTCAAAAAGAAGGGGGTCAATACAATACAATACAATACAATAAAATACACAGAACAGAACAAATCCTCAATACAGTATAAAAATAAAAATTTTAGAAGTACGTAGCAGAATTTAACAGTGGATGATGATTTGTTTAGAGTGGAGACCTAATCCATCAAAATGCCTCCCCCATTTGGCCATTCCACAGCTGAAACCGATGAAAGGACCTCTCTTTCCCATGATTCCAGCGATCATCCATCAGGGATGACTTTACCATAGGCAAGCACAACAACTTTGCAGGTGCCACATTTGAGTACCAAGAAGAAATTGTAACTTAATTATCCCAGCAGTAAACAATAATTAACGACAATTCATTTGTAATCTTATACTGTATGATCTACTTTATTTGTGATAGACTGTGCAGACAAATGAAAAGGTCACAACATAATAACAATTGTTTAATGAAAAATAGTAGTTAATAGAATTTAGTCAATATCTGTGATAGCTAACTGCAATATAATGTTATTTGGTGTGTTTCTATCCCTTTGTACATATGAAGGAAATACAAAAAGCAAACTCAGATACAAGTACATAAAATACTTAACATAGCTATAACAGACAGTAAACAACATGAGTTCTGAGCAAAGCACTATCTGTAACTGAAATTTGAGTTTTATTGGAAGGTGACATTATCGCTAGGAATGTATCTCATAGTTACAACCATAGCCTCAAAAAACAGCAAATACAACAAGCAATACAATATATGACATCATGTAGGCATTATATACAAAAAATAGGGGTGTCCCATGCTTCTCTGGATTGGAGTACTAGCTAAATTTCAGAACAAACATAGCCTATGGTGTTCCCTTGAACAAACAGAGAATCTGTATAAAATTTAGTGCAGATAGGTCTAGCAGTGTGGATTTCCATTTCAGAGAAACAAACACTGGGTTACCTGACACTGTCCAGGGGGAACAACAACTATATTTTCAGTGGAGTAGATTTTCATATTAGACCTGGGGTGCCCAATATGTCAATTGCGATCGACTGGTAGATCCAAAAGGCAGTGCATGTAGATCGCGTTACAATGTTAGTCCATCATAAATTCTCCCTATGGCATTTGCCACTTGATTGACATACAGGGCGGCGAGTCTTCTAATACACTGGTCATCCCGCATGCATGATTAAACGCACAAGCTATTGCAAAACTCCGGCTATCTAAGTGATCTAGTTAGCCTTTCAATGTATATCGACTAAAGAAGGGATTTAAAAAAAAATGTTGGTTATGGGCTGGATTTGGAATTGGAAGAGGATTTTATTCTCTCACAATGTTACAATTGAAGTGCGTTTGTCTGATCTGTCAATCTATCATTGCTAGTCCAACGAAGGAACATGTGGAAAGGCACTTTCGAACTGTTCATAAAAACTACGAAACTGACTTCCTTCCGAAAAGCAATCTGAGAAAGAGAAAGTAGAGGGAACTAAAATCGCAGTTAATTGGACAGCCGTCATTTTTCACTCGGCTGAATTCAAAAGCAAAGGCAGACACACCGAAGCATCGTTCCGGGTGAGTCACTTGATCATTAAGCATAAGAAGTCCTTCCAAGATGGAGAGATGATAAAAGATGCCTTCGTTGAGGCAGATGGCTAGGGAGAAATTCCTGCTGAGATTTCAAGACCCCTGGCCAGAGAAAAAGGAGTTTCTCCTTGTCATTAAACATGCAGAATACAAGCAACTTAATAACGATCAATGGCCACTAGACTTGGCATTTTTTTTCCGATCTGACCAACATGTTGATTGAGCTTAATTTACAGCTGCAAGGAAAAGAGAAAACCATGGTCAATATGATTAGCTCAGTTAATGCTTTCAAATGAAAAATGCAACATCTGTCCTCAAAACTGCAGTGCCTTGATTTGGGGAACATCCAAAACCTCGCGTCAGAGCTGGAGACGCAATTGAAGGCATGTGTGCAACTTGACAGCATACGCTACAAAGAGCAAAATTGTCTGTCAGACTTTATCTAATGGAAAAAAAGTAATGATTCGAGTGTTGCCCAATGTAGCGGAGTAAGAGTTGCGTTTCTTCTTCATAAATGTACTCAAGTAAAAGTAAAAAGTATGGTGCAGTAAAACTACTCTTAGAAGTACAATTTTTTAAAAAAGTTACTCAAGTAAATGTAACAGAGTAAATGTAACTTGTTACTACCCACCTCTGATACTCAGTATATATATATATATATATATATATATATATATATATATATATATATATATATATATATATATACTGTGGTATATGGCCGGCCATTCATCCCGGCCAATAGATCCTCCTGGAGGAAGACGTCCCTCGTGGGGCTGGCTGCTTCGAACCATGGTTCTTCCTTGGGGGGGAGTACTGTGGTATATAGCCGGCCATTCATCCCAGCCAATACCCCCAGACTGCCAGATGGAGCCCTCCCTGCAGCATGTATGTGCCCCGAATGCCAGCAGGGACTCCTGGACACTGGAGTTTTTATTCACAGTCCTGCTGGATACCATGGGGGCCGCCAGAGGACGCCGCAGGGAGGCTCAAGGAATACTTTCCCTACAGCCCGGAACTATGTCCCAGTCACGTGAACAGGTGAAATGCCGTACTTCCAGGTTGAAGAAAAAGAGGAGTTTTCACCTGACCCGGAAGTGCTGGGTAATCACATGGACTGAGGGATCAGAAGCACTTCTGGGTCAAGGACTATAAAGGATTGTGGGAAACCCCAGAGCATTAAGGAGGTTGGGAGGAAGGGTGATAACGTGTCTGGGAGTAGAGGATTTGTATTATTAATTGAATTAGTGTATTGTTTATGAGTATTGTGGAGTGGAGGGTGCTTTGTGCACTTTATTGTCCGAATAATGTAATTTATTGAACTTTTATCTGGTGTCTGGTCTGAGGGTTCAAGGGGATCGACAGCACCCCTATCTGTCACTATATATATATATATATATATAATTTTTAATGTAGGTTGATCATTTTGACCTGGTCATTTTAAAAGTAGCTCGCAAGCCGAAAAAGTGTGGGCACCCCTGTATTAGACAAACGCACATATAAACACACATTCACCTTTATTAGTTTCGAGCAACCTCTGTGGAGTTTACTTCACTGTGAGTTCGATGAAATCACAGAATTGTTCATAGACTTCACTGAACTCCATGAAATGCATTAAATCAAAGGGAAGGAGGAACAGAAATAGATTTGAGTGACTTATAATGGTGCAATGATGTTTTAAGTGTCCCTGAGGGCTAGAAAATATTTTCTATCTATCTATCTATCTATCTATCTATCTATCTATCTATCTATCTATCTATCTATCTATCTATCTATCTATATGAAATCTTTCATTAAAACACCACACCACTGGTTATATTGTCAGCTGATAGCTCTCATTTCCATTGTCCTGATTCCTGACTCTTGCACCAACACTTTCCTTCTGTTTTTCTCACATGATTTGTTAAAGAGTAGTGAATTTCAAAGTGATAAAGTGTGTGGTATTTTTCCACTCGCTTCATCCTCCCAATTCTATAGTAGGATATTCTACCAAAATGTCTAAGTCCAAACCAAAACAGAAATATAGCCTTTCCTGTAAAGTTGACAAATGGGGTTTTATAACAATTAATGCCTGTCTTGAAGCTAGGTGGTGCATACTCATTTATGCCATACAACATTGTAGGTCACAATACCAAGTTGTTGCTGCTACATAATCGGAAGGCATTGCTGCCCAAAAACTGACATAAGATGGAGTGGTGGGTCCTCAGACTCAGGCCTGGGTCTTCTTTATGGTTCAAAACACATGCGGGACAACATGACACCTTACTTGTCTTAAGGATCATGTCAAACACTAAAGGTTTATTTAAAAAGCTGTGTGTAAAAAGAGCTGTGGAAATGAAATTTGTTATTGTATTTGTGGAACACAGAGAAATTAATCAAGCAAGTGTGTTTGCTGTATTCCTCTACTTTTGGTGATGAAACAAGTCAGCATTTTCCTTTGTAACTGAGTGAAATAATTGGTCACATTGACTGGATGTCATTATGCCTGTACTCATATAGAAAATATGTAATAGAATCAAGTTATACAGAAAGTCCATGGACTAGATATTTAGAAAAATAACTGCTAAAGTAAAAGCGTGCATTAAAAATAATGCTTACATTTTTTGGTTCATGTGGCACAGGGTTTTTTGCTACAAATTATGACAGATTTTTTTTTAAATGATACTAAATAGAGTTGTATTTGCATTACTTTCAAGTGTCAAAATTTGTATCGTTTTTAAATGCAAAACATTACACTTTGTTTCAGAAACATTATTGACAAAGAGTTGTCTATAACAGCATAGGAATTTTTAAAAATACATCCAATTGGAGAACTGGCACCATTAAAACTTAGTTTTATATACAGTTGTGGTCATAAGTTGGCATTTATAGTTGTCACCATAAAGTTCAATTTTGGTCTCGTCACTCCAAAGGTCTTTGTTTCAGAAGTTTTGAGGCTTGTCGAGGTGCTGTTTGCATATTGTAAGTGGGCTGTTTTGTGGAAATTGCAGAGCAAAGGGTTTTTTTTTCTTGCAACTTGACTGTGCAGCCCATGTTTGTTCAAGTACCTCCTTATTGTGCATCTTGAAACAGCAACACCACTTGTTTGCAGAGAAGCCCGTAACTCAGCTGAAGTGGCTTGTGGGTTTTTCTTGGCAGCTCGACAAATGATCCTGGCAGTTGTGGTTGAAATCTCAGTTGGTCTATCTGACTGTGGCCTGGTAACAACATAACCCCTAACTTTCCACTTTTTTAGAGTTTGAACACTACTGCCAGGCATTTTCAGATCTTCAGATATCTTTTTATATCCTTTTCCTGATTTATACAATCAACAACCTTTTCTTGCAGGTCCTTTGACAGTTTTTTGCTTTCCCCATGGCTGCGTATCCAGCAAAGTCAGTGCATCTCTGCATTGATTTAAATTGACTATTTATACAGAGACATTGATTACAATCAAAAAAGTTACAGTTGTGAACATTCTCTCTTAATTACACTTAATTTGAACCTGTGTGAACCATACCCAACATTCAAGGTTATGTAAACGTATGATCAAGCCCATATGAGTGATTTCAGTTGTCATTATAATTTGAAAAGGGCACACACAAGTATGTGATAGCTAGCTGTGTAAGCCCGTACTGTAAAAAGCCTGGGGTACTAGAGACTATTGAAAGTGTCAGAAAAAAAACTGAAATGTAGCAATGTCAGGTAATTGAAAGGAACTACTCTGGGCATCTCTCTCCTAGGAGGTTTTGTGTTCACTTCGCTTCTTGTATTCTGTCGCTAAGTGAGTGACTCTTTCTTTGGAGGTTTCATTTTGCCGATGTGCTGGCCTCGCTTGTGTATCCTTGGAGGTGAAGCCCTAACCCCGACTCCACCTTTCACTTTCAGGTTGAACAGTCACACTGTTTATATATAAGATAAATTGCTTCTGCTGAGAACACTCCCTAATTAAAAGGAAAGCTTTCTTCATGAATATTTATGTTTTCCAAACAATGACCAATATATCATAAATACTGCCAAGGTATGTAAACTTATGAGCATGACTGTGTTTGCAGAAAAAAATATTAAATTAGGAAACTGACCATAAATCTGATTGAATGATTCTTCACTCTGTGGAATGGGAAATGGGTTGAATATAATATTGAAAACATAAATGAATTTCATGATTTAATTTTAAATGAAATGTTTGGGTGAAAAGGACACTTAAATGCTTTTGAAAAGCAATTAAATACTTCCTAAATTACAACAGAGGAAAAGACTACTTACGTAATATCCACCTATATTCAACAGCTCTATAGGCAGCTAAGAGACCTCCAAAAAGAACCAACACTATGGCAGTCCATGTCTTAAGGCAGCAGCTGTTTTCAGTATCTACAAAAATAACAGGGAAATTAGAATGTTAGCAAGATAACATTAATGATTCAAAATAATTACAAATTTTCAATGTGTAGAATGCAACAAAAGTTTTAAATATTTTCATCCTTGAAAATAGCATTCTCATATGTATGATTTAAAGCACGTTTCAAGTCTCTTATGAGTGCCTTGAATCCTTTGGTAATAATCATATTTATCATCAAATAATTTACATTGTCACTAATGAAATAGTCACGGATTTGCGGAATGGGATTTAAAGGGCTACCATTAAAATTTCCTTTCAGAATATTAATCATTACAAACTTCCAATATACAAAGAAAGAATAAAAAGAGTTTTATGTTAAAATAAAGGCAAAATAAAATGATTTTCTATTACCATTTTCAGTCCCTTATGTCAAGCTTCACAGCTAATTGAATACTTTTGTTTGTTAATTTTCTTTGGGATTGTTACTGTTTCATTTTTTGTGCAGTTACAGATTTTGTGGGGTTCCAGATAGTCATACCATAAAGTCACTGCAGTGACCATTGTTCCTGAGCTCATTTGGGCCATGGACATGCTCAAGCTTAGCAAATGGTTCAGTGTGTTTGTTCTGCCAGTTAATATCACAAGCAGACATTGTTAAGAGTGCAGAAAATCTGAAATAAGAGTAAGTTATTTTGATCGTTTCTGAGAGCCTAACACCATCTGTGTGATATGATGTATTCTGCACAGTTTATTTAAACATGTTTATTTTTTGCATTTTATAACCCTGTGTCTTTTAGACAATGTGTGTGTGTGTTTCTTTAACTCCCCCCCTATTCATCTGCATCAAAACATCGTATGTTCTTATTTTTGGTGAAACAAGGAGCCACGGTATTCCAAACAGGCAATACGTAGACTCAGTGGCACAGAACTAAACTCTTATTTTGGTAAATATAAACATTTTTTAAAAAGTCAAATAATTGCAGTGGTGTTTTTCTTCTTCCATTAAACAGTCAAAATACAGAATCACAGTCCAGTGCTGTACAAAACATACATAAATAAAAATACACATTGATACTTAATACATGGGCATTTCAAAAAGTTGAATTAAATGTATATGCAAAATGCCTGAATTATTAAAATTAAATGAGGCCAGAAATAAAAAAGAACACTAGGATCAATGTTGATTGGCAACCATTTTCATTGGTTTCAATGAACAGCATTTCACATAGGATACAAAAATAAACTTTCTCATTTGTGATGATTTTCCATCATAATTGTTAATGTTTAAGGCTATTTAAACACAAAAATACTTACTGAGAATGTTCTGTTTTAAGTCTCTTTATTGAGTTGCCAGTTATCAAAGTGGTACAATAGCATTTAGGTGTTATGTATACAGTACGGTAAAATTCTTTTTTTCTTTTTTGATGTACTCAATTCAGTCTGTTTCACTACCTGTTTTCCAAATGAATGGAATAAAAAAGTCCAACAATTGACTACATAAATAGCATAAAATATACACTAAATGCAAAAGAAGCATTTGTTAAAAGATTAAACAATTTTCTGGTGCTTAAAAAAAGAGCTGACTCCCCCTAAGTAACCTTTTCAGGGTTTTCCTTTTGTGGAACATTAATAAGCTCACATTGAAGGGAAAGGCCTTTAGATTAATTGTTTATGATGCATAGTTCATGCTAAATAGTTCTAAAAATGAGAATTGTTAGATGAAGGTGTTTCAACAGCAAGAAAATAAATATCCAGTAAAGAAGGAGTGGAGAGCAAAGCCAAAACACAAGGCCAGGTATTGCTGATGCTACCCAGATGTGAGGCAGTGGGCTTCCTTTTAAGCCAGATGCAGGAATGCTTCCAGTGCCATGCTGTGTCTTCCTGGAAGCACTTCCAGGCAAAACAGGAAGCAAGGAGGTTCTCTCCTGTATCGGCACCCATGGAACCTGACAGGGTTGCAATTCCAAACTCCAACTCGCAGGCACCTCTGCAGGAATCCTGAATGGGCTTCCACATGAGGACTACTGCCATCTGCCATATGTGAGATGGGACTATTCCCAATTTCAAGCTTTTGCTGGTCCAATTATTTTACACTGACATAAAGTTATTTTTACATCCAGCCAGCCAATCCATTTGTCCTTCCATTCTAGACCTCCCATCTAGGTAATAAACTATCCTCCTTCCCAGCTGGGAAGCTTGTTTACCTCATACAGCAGGAAGACTTTACCTTTGTTACTGATGGATGTAACTGATTTACAGCTTCAAAATGTGTTAGTCTGAATATCATTGACTGTGTTTGAAAGTATAAGATCTTATTCTGAATATTGCTTTAGTGAGCCAAGATAAAGCTTGTTTTGTACAGCAACTGCATACAAATATAACAAAGTGGGTTAAAAAACCGAGGTCAGTTAAATAGAATAAAATCTCTAGTGCTGATCAGAAAAATTTGCCAAAACGTTTATACAGCAAATATGCTGTGTTTGCCAGTAACCTTGTTTGCTGAATATTTTCCTAAAAATTAATTGCACGGCTGGCTTAAACAAACATTTTTTCCCAGCGCCCCATGATACATTGCAAGGCCACAAAGACATCACAGATCTATAACAGCCATGTCTATTGGAACTTTCATGCATGCCTACTGTGAGGTGTTGCATCTCGCAGAGCACCCTGGATATCATCGAGAGGAGTCGCAGCGCACGGCTCAAAAGCAACTCTGGTCTGTACTGGGAACTGAGAAGGATGGCTGTGAGTTCTCTGAGGGCAGATAAAGAGGCATTTGTTAGAGGAATCTGTGAGCAAGTGACACACCATCTGTGGTCTAGCAACCCGCGTCCTGCTTACAGAGGAATCAAAACATTACGCACATCCGAATCTGTTCCTCGGAGAGTTGCAGTCAGGGTGGCTGATGGAACGGTCCTAGCAGTTGTTCAAAGTTGAACCTCCGGCTAGGATGTTGGATATCTCTGGGTCCATGATTCTGGAGGTTGATCCTCCAATTAGCTGTGAACCACCCAATCTCACTGAGATTGCACAGGTGGTGATCTAGCTAAGGGGAGGAAAGGCTGCAGGGATCTGTGGTATCCGAGGCGAACTTCTCTAGGCTGGTGGTAAGGCTGTCCTCCTGGTATTGCAAGCAATCTTTGCTTCTGTTTGTGAAACTGGCATCATCCCAACTAACTGGAAAATGGGACTTGTCGGCCCTATCTGGAAAGGGAAGGGTGATCACCTGGATTGCAGTAACTATAACACTGCTCTTGGTGCCGGGTAAGGTCCTTGCTAGGGTCGTCCTCAATAGGAACAGTCTGGTTTTCTGCCTAAGAAGTCAACCATCGACTGCATCCTGGCACTGAGGGTTCTCATGGACCACAAACGTGAATATCGGCAGAGTTTCTTTGCAGCCTTTGTCGATTTTCATGCAGCATTCAGCTTCCTGATCCAGCTACCTTGTGAGACATCCTGAGGGTTTACGAGATCCACTCGAGCTTGTTGGATATCATGAGAGGCCTATACACTGGTACTGTGAGTGCTGTGCAGAGTGGAGGCAGAAACTCTGTGTTTTTCACAGTTGATTCTGGGGTTCATCAGGGGTGTGTTCTTGATCCTACTATGTTCAATGCTTGTATGGACTGGGTGTTGGGCAAGGTCGTGGGGTCCAGCGGCTGTGGGGCATTTGTTGGTGAAGAAAGATTCAGGGATTTTGACTTTGCTGACGATGCTGTGATCTTTGTGTAGTCAATGGAGGTTCTGATCAGGGTGCTCAAGAGACTGAGCGAGGAGTCTGAGTGTCTGGGCTTGCGAGTGTCCTGGATAAACACCAAGATCCAGGCCTTTAATGACCGCTTGGGCACAGCCATCAGCAGTGTTTCTGTCTGCAGAGAGAGTGTCGACCTTGTCGAGAGGTTTACAGTAATCCCTCCTCGATCGCGGGGGGTTCTGGATAGATGAAAATCCGCAAAGTAGAAACCATATGTTTGTATGGTTATTTTTAGATATTTTAAGCTCTTATAAACTCTCCCACACTGTTAACATTATTAGAGCCCTCTAGACATGAAATAACACACTTTAGTCAAAAGTTTAAACTGTGCTCCATGACAATACAGAGATGACAGTTCTTTCTCACAATTAAAAGAATGCAAATACAGTATATCTTCTCCTCAAAGGAGTGCGCGCATCAGGAGCAGAGAATTTCAGAGAGAGAAAGAGCGCTCGCTAAGAAAAGCAAACAATCAAAAAATCAATACGTGCTTTTGTGCTTTTAAGTATGCCGAAGCACCGCGATAAAGCAGCATTTTTTAGAGGAGCGTCATGTATCTTCTGGCCCCGGCCGGGCTGGAGCCCGCCGGACGCGCAGGAGGACGGAGGAGGGCTTGTGCCTCCTCCAGACCGCGAGGGGCGCCCGTCCTGGTTCTGTTGGGGCCACGGGTTGAGGGCATGGAAGCCCTTCCTGTAGGGGCCCGTGGTCACCGCCAGGCGGCGCCCGATGCGGTTTATCCCGTGCGGTTGCCGGTTGGGGCTGGAGCCCGGCGGACGCTTTGAGGACCGGAGGAGGGCGAGTGCCTCCTCCAGACAGAGTGGGGGCGTCCGTCCTGGTTAGGCAGGGGCCTCGGGTACAGGGCTTTGAAGCCCAGCCCTGTAGGGACCCGTGGCCACCGCCAGGCGGCGCCCCGGTGCCTAATTATCCCGGGAGCCCGGCACTTCCGCCACACCAGGAAGTGCCGGGGGGAAGACTTTGTGTGGCACCCGGAGAGCTGCCAGGAAGACGGCCGATACTTCCGCCACGCTTGGGCGTGGCTAAGGACGGAAACACCTGGGGCTCATCCGGGCATTATTTAAGGGGCCGCCTCCCTCCAGTCATTGGTGGAAGTCGGGAGGAAGCGGACTGAGCTGGAGAGCGAGGACAGGAGGCGGCCAGGAAGCAAGGCACAGAACTGTGGGCCCTGGACTTTGGGGAAATCGGTGCAGAGGCACTGGGGTTGCGTGAGTGCACTAAACTTGTAAATAGTGTAAATAAAGTGTGTTGGGTGCAAAACATGCTGTCCGTCTGTCTGTGTCCGGGCCAGGTTTCACAGTGGCGCAGCCGGCAGGATACTCCGCCTGGTTCAAGGCGGGGACCTGTGTTGTTAAAACAAAATATTTCTGTGAACGGCCCGGCGCAGCAGCGGACCCCACACACTGGCCGCTGGAGCGCCCGCACCTGACCGCTGGAGCGTTCGCCCAGAAACCGCCTCCGGACAGCGGAATGGCTTTCCCCGAGTGCGGAGGAGAACCCGACATCGCCGGAGCGCAGCGGGCTCCAGTCGCGCTGTCGAGACGGACAGCCAGGCCGGCGTGGCAGCACAGAAGGCCACACCGAGGCGGGGGCCTCGGCATGACGGGATCCCGGAGGGAAGGGCCCTGCCCTGCAATCATCGGCCCTTCGGGTCGGTCTTACCTCTATTCTTACAGGGAGGGACGAACCGATCCGCGCCCGCGGCAGGAGCACGCGGGCCACGGGCTGTCGGCAGCGCGCGACGGGCGGCAGCAAAGAAGGCTGCGGAAACGGAGCCGCTGCGGCTCAAGGAATCGCCGCAGCCACAACGCGCGAAGAGGCACGTCTCCGCACTCGGAGCAGGGAAGGCAAGATGGCCGCGGGCCGGATGTCCCGCCCGCTGACAGGCACGGGATTGGCCGGTGTGTCTTGCGTGCCGCCGATGATTGGATAGAGGCGGGCCCAAGGAATGCCAGTCTCGTGCCAAACCGAGACCCGATTGGGCCAGAGGGATTGGCCCAGAGGAGGCAGGCGGCGCGTGGAGCTGATGGACAGGTAAGCCCACCGACGCCTGTCTTTCTCTCCACCAGCGGCTCGGCGTGCGCCGGAGGAGTCCTTCGCCCGCCAAGCCGCCCTTAGAGGAGCTGCGTGTTCTCGCCGCCAGTGTGAGCAGCTGATGGAGATGGCGGTCGCGTCGAGAAAGACACCGAGTGAGACGGAGGATCGGCGCGGCGCTGGAACCGGAGGCAGGCAGAACACGGCGGGAGTGGTGAGTGTTGCCGTTCCCGTAGAGCAAGGGGGGGGGTTCGCCGAACATGGCCGTGACCGATTACGGGACGACCGGCTCCGAGTAGGCGACCTCCCAACAGCGGATGCGGCGGTGCAGACAGCTAGCGAGGCGAGGAGCTCGAACACGCAAGGGCTGGTAGGATCGGGCTGCTGAGTGCCCTGGGTCCTAGCGCCCTGCGCTCAAGCCTGCAGCTGTCTCCTGTCGCTCTGCCTGGACGCAGACGGGCTGGATTTGAGCTTTGCTGTGCTCAGACCCAGACCGCCAGCGTCCAAGAAAAGAAGGAGGAACCGAAGGGTGAATGCCGGTTCCTCCGATAGGAGAGGACGCGGCGCTGGGTGCGCGCGTCCGGAGAAGGGCCGTCCTCTGGATGGACAGAGGAGATCCCCTGGGCGGCTGGGCGAGCTGCCTGCGAGAGCGGTGCCGAGGCCGACGAGCGGACGGGCATGGAACCTGCGGCGGAGGACTTCAGCAGGCAAGTTGGGGCTGTCGGAGGGGGCAGGAGCACGGTCGTCACGGAGACCGACGGGCGCCGGGTGAGTGTCCTGGCTGTGCTTCTGGCCCTCTGTTCCTTTATTTTACAGGCCCGAAGCCCGACGCGCTGAGGCCGGCGCCAACGGGACCTGCCCGCCTGGAACGGGCCGCTCCGCGGGAGTGCTCCACGCCGGGAGGCCTACAGTGACCCCGCTGGGGGGAACAGCGGGGGCGAGAGCGGCGCAGACCACAGGGGGACGTTTGCGCCGGCGAGGGTGCCGAAGACAGATGTCCCAGGGTGCCGTGTTGGACCCTGGGGACATAGTAGGACCCTCGCTGGGGACGTGCTGCCCTTTCGGGTTGTGCCGCTTGGACCCACGTGTCCTCGCTAGCGGTGGGGCACTGTGGCCCCGGCCGGGCTGGAGCCCGCCGGGACGCCAGGAGGACGTGAGGAGGGCTTGTGCCTCCTCCAGACCGCGAGGGGCGCCCGTCCTGGTTCTGTTGGGGCCACGGGTTGAGGGCATGGAAGCCCTTCCTGTAGGGGCCCGTGGTCACCGCCAGGCGGCGCCCGATGCCGGTTTATCCCCGCGGTTGCCGGTTGGGGCTGGAGCCCGCCGGGACGCTTGAGGACCGGAGGAGGCGAGTGCCTCCTCCAGACAGAGTGGGGCGTCCGTCCTGGTTAGGCAGGGGCCTCGGGTACAGGGCTTTGAAGCCCAGCCCTGTAGGGACCCGTGGCCACCGCCAGGCGGCGCCCCGGTGCCTAATTATCCTGGGAGCCCGGCACTTCCGCCACACCAGGAAGTGCCGGGGGGAAGACTTTGTGTGGCACCCGGAGAGCTGCCAGGAAGACGGCCGATACTTCCGCCACGCTTGGGCGTGGCTAAGGACGGAAACACCTGGGGCTCATCCGGGGCATTATTTAAGGGGCCGCCTCCCTCCAGTCATTGGTGGAAGTCGGGAGGAAGCGGACTGAGCTGGAGAGCGAGGACAGGAGGCGGCCAGGAAGCAAGGCACAGAACTGTGGGCCCTGGACTTTGGGGAAATCGGTGCAGAGGCACTGGGGTTGCGTGAGTGCACTAAACTTGTAAATAGTGTAAATAAAGTGTGTTGGGTGCAAAACATGCTGTCCGTCTGTCTGTGTCCGGGCCAGGTTTCACACTTCTAAGCAAACAGCCCCTCTGCTCACACCCCCTCCGTCAGGCAGAGAGAGTGAGAGAGACATAGAAAAGCAAACAATCAAGCACCGCGCGGGAAGCATATCATATATCATTGAGGAGTTTTAGTTAATATGTAATACATGCTCTGATTGGGTAGCTTCTAAGCCATCCGCCAATAGCGTCCCTTGTATGAAATCAACTGGGCAAACAAACTGAGGAAGCATGTACCATAAATTAAATTACCCATTGTCTGCAGAAATCCGCGAACCAGCGAAAAATCTGTGATATATATTTAGATATGCTTACATTTAAAATCCGCGATGGAGTGAATCTGTGAAAGTCGAAGCGCGATATAGCGAGGGATTACTGTATTTACCTTGGCAGTGACATTCATGTCCTGTGAAGTCAGTAGACGGATTGGGAGAGCATGGGGGGTCATGAGGGGTGTGTGGCGCTCTCGATATCTATGTATAAGGACGAAGGTCCAAGTCTTTAGTTTCCTGGTGCTTCCTGTCTTGCTATATGGTTGCAAGGTATAGACGCTATCCAGTGAGTTGAGACGAAGCCTGAAATCCTTTAGTACTTTGTCTCCTTGGTTTGACTTTATGTTGAATGAGCGGTTGCTCATGGAGTCCCGAATGAGGCACATTACCTGCATTGTGAGGGAGCATCAGTTGCGGCACTACAGCCATGTGGCGTGTTTCCCCGAAGGGGATCCAGCTTGTAGGATCCTCATTGTTGGGGACCCAAGTGGCAGGACCAGGCCAAGGGGTCGCCCATGTAACACCTGGCTGCGGCAGATAGACGGTTATTTCGTGAGGGTGGGACCGGACCGTGTGTCTGCCTGTGGGGTTGCTAACCGGGATCCCGAGTTGTTTCGTCATGTGGTGGGTGCAGCAACGCACTGTACCAGTGCATGTTCCCCAACTTGACTTGACTTGCTACTGTAAGATCTTCTTCGTGTGTGTAATGTAATACCCCCTATCGGTATTCCAGCTGTATTTGCACATTGCATGTGTTTAAAAAAAGAAAAAACATGCTGTATTTTTATTTGAAGGCTACATTTACTGATTATAATTAGAATATTATGAGTGTTTCCACTGGATATATAATACTGATCCCATGTAATCATTCACTCACTGCAGCACAGTTCCTAATGGTTAATTTCATATACTATTTGAATGTATTCATAATTAGCCATGTGCCTCAACCAAGAGTCAAAACAAGCCTTATAGGAGACCAGAGAGTCAGAAAACACGTGAGACCCAGTGAAATAATAATAATTAAAGATTTATTACTATTTGCAAGGCATTCCATCTTCTTGATGGAAGACAAAGTGCAAAACCTCTGCACAAATATTCCAGCTGTGCCAGACTTCAATCAATGGAACAGGCCAGTCCCAAGATGCTGCTTAGTGGTGTGGCCAATGTGTGCCCCATGATTGGAACTCTGTGAGCACAGTGATATATACTGTATCATGTATATGTATAGTTAGCTCTAATTACTGGTAGTTTGAGGCCATGTGTTGTATTTTGTTTGTGGTTATCCTCCTGCCTGCATCTTTTGTTGTCTGAGTGTTTGAGGTAAGAAAGGAAAAAAATATATATTAACTGCAGTCTCCCTAACTCACCAAGAATAAATATTTAAAAAATTGCTTTTTATTTTAAATGGGTGTTTATCCCGTTGTTTTTTGACTTCAGTGCTCACAGAGGCCTGGTAGTGAAATGGTTATACTGCTGTCTCACAGGTCAAGTCACATTTTTAGCTACAATAATCAGTCCAGCATAGTTGGCAGATGCTCACCTAATATGCAGGGACACTTATGATACCATTGCAGGACTATAATCCTATCAAAAACTAGTTCGGTTCCTCCTTTCCATTGACTTCAATGCATTTTGCGTGTGATTTCGGCAACTGTGAACTTCTTGGGGTTCACTTATGTCTTCTTGCAGGAAATAAAACAAATGTTTCAATGGGAGGTTGGCCAAGAAGCTGTTTGATTGACACAAAAGTGTTTTCTGCCCTTTGAATATGAAGTCTGTACACCCTTATTGCAATGGCAGATGTTTTTGATGTGAAGGCTGAAATAAGGCAAATGATGACATTTTTTACCCTTTAACCAATTAGATCCATTTCAGAAAAAATAAGAAAAATAAAGACCTTTCAAAGATTTAAAAGCTACAAATTGAATATATACTGTACATAATACTGAGAGAATAAATAAAGAAGTTGCACTGTTTGATAATTTCTTTGCTTTTCTGAAATTATTTTGCATCAGGGGAAATTACTTGAGGTATAGAACATTTTAAGAGACGACTGAGTGTCTTTGCGTTTATTTTTCACTATGGATGTGGTAATTCCCTTCACTTCCCTTATCGTTATACCCTAGTTTTACCTTTTTGAGAGGTGGTAGAGTTTCCTATGGTCCAGTCAGATTTTCCTAAGGACAGGTAGATGCTTGTTCTCCATGCTAGTGAAATAACAAACAAATGCAACTTTGAATTATAATTGGAAATGTATTTCTATGCTGGTGCCACTCTAAATTTTCATCTGCTAACAACAAGGAAAAAAGAAGCCAATAGATGGCAGACATGAGTGTATATAGCAGAGTGATTGTCTCATCTCTGCTGCTTTATGCTTAAGAGAAAAATGTTGAAATAAAAAAATGAGATTTTATTAGTGGTCAATCCAGGGAAAACTGTGCTTTACAGAACATGAATCCAAAGCAGATACTGTAAGTGCAGTACCTAGAGAGGCACAACAGATATGAAAATACAAACTACCTTACAAAATATTACACACGTTAAAACAAAATGCAGTACTTTTAAAGAGTGGTGTTTTTTATAATCAATAATTATCTTGTCAGTTTTTAAAATGTTTAGATTTTTTGAGAGAAACATATTGACCAACTGATACAACACCCACCCATTAAAATACTTACTCCTTGTCTGTGATCAGACTAATTAATTTACTGTCATCGGCAACATTTATACAATAAAAACTGTTCTTTTTAGAAATAACTATCAAACAATAGAAAATGGAGTCTGAAAAACTGAAATGTGGATTAATACTTTAAAATGGAGTTGAATATTATGGTGTAGATGAAAATGAAATTGATAATAAACATTACAGTTTCTCAAGTGGACCTCGCAGTAGGATAATATTAAGTGCTACAGCCTCAAATATCTAGACACAAGGTTGGAGTCTGCAGGGTTTCCATGTGTTCCTGTGGGGTTTTTGCTATAAATTTAACAGGCAGACTCTTGAAAAGTATTGATTTCCAAGGAAGGAGCCCCATTGAATCAGCAAACATGAACAGGTAAAAAAAGTTTTTCAGATGAAAATAGAAGGAGAATGTTATCTTAGGTAGTCATCAGGTAGTCACAGCAATGCTACTTTTGGTATATTCTTCTCAAATGTCACCTGACATCGTGTTCTGGGCTGTCCAGGGATCAAAACGGGAGGAGACTGGAAGTAGTGAAAGTAACATCAGTTTTCTTCAGGCAGGACTTACTTGGGAACAGGACTTGAAATGTTAGTGATGTGGAAATGCAACCCTCTTTTCTAACACCCCAATGCCCACAGAAACTGGCCCCTTGTAAGGCATTCACCAAACTGACATGTTTAAAACTCCATATATTATAAGTGGGAATCTTTGGGAGTCTTGCAAATGTATTAAATTTTCATTCTTGGGATCTTGGTTAAATTCAAAATTGATTCTCAATTCAATATACAGGTATATATAATGTAATCTTTATAAGGATCATTTCAATAGCTTCATGCTCACATAGGACAGAATGATAAGTGTCTCTGGGTTTGGGTTTATTAAAAAAAAACCAAAAACAAAAATGCCCTTCACACATCTGAGCTGGCTCTCAATGTTTGTTTGAAACATCTGGCACAAAAGCCAGCTTGTCCACGAATGATTGTTAGTGGCACAAAGGAGAGAAAAGCAGAGTTCGACTGTTTGACAAGAGAAGAAGAGTGTTGGATACCAGTTTTAATAAGATAGGCTCTTAAAGAGAAATATACTCAGGATAGTCTCATATTATTTTCCAGCTGTGTTTGTTATTTTGAAGACATTTCCAGTGGCACTCAACAACAGGTAGAGACCTGCTGGTGTGTCTGACTCTGCACAGTTTCATTTCTGAAATAGGTATGCCTGGAACCAGGGAATTAATGTCACTTGGCAATCTGAAAATGTTTAAATAACAAATAATAAATGTATTAATGATCAGTTGTGCACAATAATACAGTGCATGAAGTATTTCAGGAATATCCATAAACTCTCATTGCAACATCCGTTTGACTGCATACATATGGTAATAACAAACATGCAACAACATTAGTAACAGAGAGTCTTAAGCAATGGAATAACTGCAGTTCATGATGAATGTTAGCACTGGTGAGGTTTATAGTTATGTTAGTGTGATTATCCAATGCATTCAATCAAACGTATACAAACTTGTCTTTTCGTGTACATGCATTAATGTGTGTATGAGTGAGATACAGAAAGAGAGAAAGTTAATGGTGTTTTTAACTTAATGTGGTGTTATTTAGTAAAGAGGAAAGTGAGAACATAAAATAAAACAAAAAAAGATTGATTATTGGAATCTGTAAATGGATTTTGCATGGTAAAAGAATCAGGATTCTTAAGTGAACTGATTTTTCCCTGCAAGTCTCCAATACATCCCTGGTTTCTTCCACTTACTTGGTAGGCTAAATAGTGATTCCTAATGTGGCCTAAAAAGAGTGTGTCTTATCATGGGCTTATGTCCTAACATCGATTAGTTTCTGCTGTTATGCACCTAAAATCTGGAATAACTTGCCAAAAGGAATTTGCCAGGCTAATACAGTGGAGCACTTTAAAACACTGCTGAAAACACATTACTTTAACATGGCTTTCTCATAGCTTCATTTTAGTTTAATCCTTATGCTCTGTATATTCAATTAATTATCATGATTATTCATGGTGGCTCCAAAATACATACTAACCCCTACTTTCTCTGCTGTTCTTTTTCCAGGTTTTCTGTGGTGGTGACCTGCACCACCACCATCTGATCAAAGCACCGTGATGTCCCTACATTGATGGATCAAAGGCCAGAAGTTTACATGACCCTCATCATCAAATTCTTCCATGAAAACCCTGAATACAATGAGGACTGATAGTGAGGTCATTTATGTTGGTTAGAATGCCCAGAGGGGGCTAGGTGGAATTTAAATTCTTATTTGTTAAGTCTTTTCTCTCTTTCTTCATCATGTAAAGCACTTTGAGCTACGTTGTTTGTATGAAAATGTGTTCTATATATAAATGTTGTTGTTGCTTTGTCCTTATGAGGTTTGATTAGGCACATACCCCAATAGTGGAATAAGCGCGTTCAGAAAATGACTAGATGATTGAATCGATGAACCGTTTAATGGACTAAAATTAAAGAGTTTTAAATACTGGAAAGGAGAAGGTCAAGAAAATTTCACATTGACAATACTTTAAAAATGAGTATATGCTGTGTTGAGTTTTTAAAAACGTGTTTAAAATTAAAATTTCTCTTTTTTTACAGTAATTTTTTTTATGTACATGCTTTCATTATACCTCTTTCTGTATTTTAGAATACTTCAGTAAAATACTTCAGTAAATTATGGAGTAGATAAAACAAAACTTTCATTTTAAACAATTTGTTTTGGTCTTTCTTCCTCATAATTGTTTAGTTCCTTTTACTGAAATTTCTCAGATTATTTTACAAGAAAAGGGCAAAAAGTGATTTTTTCTTTATTTTACAAGAAAAGGGCAAAAAATGATTTTTTCTTTATTTTACTCCTTTTATAATGGTATATGGATTTGTAGAATATTTCACTTTTTTCAGTTGCTGAGTTCAAACCCCACTCTACACAAATGATAATGAGTATTACCAAGAAACTCAAAATGTCATGTTTTAGTCTACTTAAAAAGAAAGAATGCAACATATTGATTCCTAAAGTCTGAAACAGCATGAGATGCAACACCAAATCTTTTGATATTCTGTCATCCATCCATCCATTATCCAACTCTCTATATCCTAACTACAGGGTCACAGGGGTCTGCTGGAGCCAATCCCAGACAACACAGGGCACAAGGCAGGAAACAAATCCAGCCCACCACAGGGCACACACACTATGGACAATTTAGGATCGCCGATGCACCTAACCTGCATGTCTTAGGACTGTGGGAGGAAACCAGGGAGAACATGCAAACTCCATGCAGAGAGGACCCGGGAAGTAAACCCGGGTCTCCTAACTGCGAGGCAGCAGTGCTACCCACTGCGCCACCGTGCCGCCTATTCTGTCATTCAATATTAAAATAAAAATGATGTATTTTCAAGGAACCAAGAAAAAGAAAGAAAGAAAAAAAGAAAAAAGAAAGAAAGAATTGTGTTAATTTGAAGGAAAAATCTGTTAAAGAGGGTATCTGTTCAAATAAATGGCTTGTTTGAACCATCATTATTGACGGCTGTACCATTTTTGTAAAATCAAACTTGAATACATGGGAAGAACAAAACCAAGTTGTCTGAACTCTTGAATCTACTCCCTATTGCAAAGTGAAATCTGTCAGTGTGAGACAATAAATGAATTAGAAGTCTCCACTTTACAAACAGATGTGAATGACAAGGAGAGGTATTGTTCCAATCCTTTAATAAAGACAAACAGTAAAATTAAATACTTCTAAAAACTCATTTTAGGTTCTCCATGTGAAATTGCAGAATCATATTCTTAATACAGAAATCTTAAATGACATATTTGATTTATAATTTTATACGAATGTGCTATAGTACATGAGAAATTCTTTGGAAAAAGCATAAAGTTATAGACTCCATTACTTGACTTAAAGGCAGGAAAGTGTACTTGTTTTACACCTTATGCCATTGTATTCCTTTCACAGTCTTAAACACAGAGTTTACTTTGAAAAGAAGAGATGCATGACAGTGTCATGAGGTAGAATTTATCAAAGCAATAAACAACATGATGAAAGTAACTATTACTGTTGCATCTAAAAATGACATTTGCTAGAATGGAATAGTATATTGCAGATTTTACGGTGCTCTTGACCCATCCCTGAACTCAAAGTTACAGACAAGAAGGTTAAAGACATAAAAATAGGAAGAACTTCCTAAAGGGAAGATTGAACAGAAGAGAGGAGCAAAATATATATATATATATATATATATATATATATATATATATATATATATATATATATATATATATATATATATATATATATATACTAATAAAAGGCAAAGCCCTCACTCACTCACTCACTCACTCACTCACTCACTCACTCACTGACTCATCAGTAATTCTCCAACTTCCCATGTGGGTGGAAGGCTGAAATTTGGCAGGTTCATTCCTTACAGCTTCCTTACAAAAGCTTCAACGCCGTGGGGGCGGAGTTTCGTGTGACATCATCACGCCTCCCACGTAATCACGCAGCACATAGAAAATCAGGAAGACCTCAAAAAAGCGCTGAAGAAAACATATAATTGAGAAGGCAGCGAAACAATAAGAAGCGGAAAGTGACATATACAACCATATTGATGAGTTCTGCTACTGAAACAAAGCACGATGTAAACCTACACTTTAAATTAAGTTTATAGACAGGCTGCCGCTGGCGTTTGTAATTTAGTGCCTGCCCATATAAGGCCGTCCGTCAGCGGCAATCCAATAGCAAACTCCCACTAAATATTCACGGGTTAAGGACTGTGCTTATGCAGAGGAAGATGAAATGGTCAGCGTGGTGTTTGGCACAAACTCAGCGAAACTGCGAGAGAAAGTTTTAAGTGCCAGGACTAAGGTAACATTAAATAAAGCTATGGACATAGCACGAGATGGCACCAGCACAGCTGGGAACCTTCGATGCAAGTACACCGAATGGCTCACGTGAACTGACGCAGTGCACAGATAAAAAGCAACAGTTCCAAAGAGCGCTGAACAAAAATCGAATTATACAATTGAAAAGGCAGCAAAAATATGAAGCGTCTGATAAGCATATTCATAAATGCAGCTACTGTGGAAACAAAGCACACGGTGGAAAAAGTCAATGTCCCGCTAAAGGAAGACAGTGTAAAAAAAACCGTGCATGCAGTGTGTCAGGTCTCAGATAAAGAAGAAGACGAGCTGTTTATTGATGCAGTAAGAAACGAATCGATGAATGAAACCTGTCATCTTTACAACGATTGACAAACACGGAATGTAACTTGAACACAACACATCCTACAAATACGAACCTGATTGAAAGAAATAATGATAATCAAATCCTTGATGACAGCAACACTCAGTAACACTCACAAAACAAATACTGTATATTGACAGTCATGTTACGTTATTTTTAAAATGTTCCCTTTTCTTTTCTACCTTTTTAACACACTACTTCTCCTGATACGCGCGGGTATATATATTTGTATATATATATATCCCGCTCTACATACTCGAATAATGGATACTTTATTCGCCATCAATGATTGTTTTGGTAAAGCCATACTCAGTGTATTCATTAGATGAACGGTAAAAAGTAAGAGCGAGGGAGGATGACTCATTGAGGCATGCAGGCTGTAGTCTTGCGTCAACTCTATCTGAATTGCGATCACATTTGAAAAATATATCTTTTCAAGTTCTATTTAGTCCATATGTGTCAAACTCAAGGGCCGCGGGCGAGATCATTTTATATACTGTATTATTGTTATTAAGGCCCGGGTATATGAAGCGCTGGTAACACAATAAACTACAGATCCCATAATGCAGCGCTTCAGCTGCCTTGCCGAACACTTACCACGTTAATCAAGTCTACCTTATGATGCTGCAAGTTATTGCGCACTGAGTTTGCACGGCGCTTTGGTGACTTTGAAGAACAAAAAAAGTCCGTCTACATGCGGCTCGAACCCTGTGCATGTTTGGTAGCACATATCTGTGTGAGAAGCTCTTCTCAGTGATAAAGACTAACAAAACAGCACACAGGAGTCGCCTCACTGATGAGCACCTGCAATCCATCCTGAGAATCTCCACAACACAGAACCTCACACCAAACAGAAACGAACTTGTTGCCAAAAAGATGCCAGGCGTCCAGCTCTAAAATGACATATGAGCAAAGACAACTGAATGATTTGATTTGTTATTGCACGTAAGAGCGGAGTCAACCGCTTTAACAAACAGCGTATTGCACTGATACGAAATAGCTGTGTGTGTATATATGTAGATATGTATGTATATGTATATATATGTTTATATATGTGTGTGTGTATGTATGTATATATATATATATGTTTATGTGTGTGTGTGTAAATATATATATATATATATATATATATATATATATATATATATATATATATATATGACAACAACACTCAACACTCACAACAGTGACAAAACAATTACATTGACAATCAGGTTACGTTATTTTCAAAATGTTTCCTTTTCTTTTCATTGCTTCTTTAACACACTACTTCTCCGCTAAGGCTGGTATTTTACTATACTATATAAAAGAAAAATGCAACTTTCCTTTCTTTACACCTTTTTTCCTTTTATCCCAAACCAAAGCCTTTCTCTCTTAACACTGCAGAGGACACAAAACTAATTTTCTTTAAATGCCGGTAAGGCACATTACCAGAGGCACAAATTTGAATGTTCACATAGAAAATGTAATTTCAATGTACCTGTACTTCTTAAAACGTTAATGTTTTACTGTTTAATAACTTATAGACTATAATTTATTATTTTTCCCTTGCACTCAGTGACCAAACCTATACACACACATATAGACACATACAAACATACACACAAGTATATGTATGTGTATATATATACACACACACACACACACATACATACATACATACATACATACATACATACATACATACACACATGTATATAATTTGTGTGTGTGTATGTATGTATGTGTGTGTATATATGATGTAGATAGGTATGTATGTGCGAGTGTGTGTATATGTAGATATGTATATAGATATGTAGATATGAAGATATATATATATGTGTATATATATATGTATATATATATATGTATATATATATATATATATATATATATATATATGTGTGTGTGTGTGTGTGTGTGTGTGTGTGTGTGTATATATATATGACAGCAGCAATCCAAGCCGTGAGAAAACAGTAAAATGAAGGCGCGGTCAGACGTCATAGTACATTTTCTGATGCAGCTACCGAAAACAACTTCGTGACGCTGCCGCCAAATACACACAACAATTACATTAACAACCATGTTACGTTAGTTTTAAAATTTTTCCTTTTCTTTTTCGTACCTTCTTTAACACACTACTTCTCCGCTGCGAAGCGCGGGTATTCTGCTATATATATATAGATAGATAGAGATATATATAGATAGATAGAGATATATATATAGATAGATAGATAGATAGAGATATATATACATAGATAGATAGAGGTATATATATATAGATAGATAGAGGTATATATATATAGATAGATAGAGGTATATATATATAGATAGATAGATATGAGAACAACATAGATAGATAGATAGATAGATATGAGAACAACACTCATATCAATGACAAAACAATTACATTAACAATCATGTTATGTTATTTTTGAAATTTTTCCTTTTCTTTTTCGTACCTTCTTTAAAACACTACTTCTCCGCTGCGAAGCGCGGGTATTCTGCTAGTATATATATAAACATGTCTTTCTCTCCTTACAGATTGTCACATTTCTAGCCTACAAGCAAATGCTCGCATCCCATCTCCAAATTTGCTGGTCTATAAACAAAAAGGGACTTTTATACTCCGGCGAATTCCTACTTCCAGATATGCACTTCCAGGTTCCAAGATGGTTTATCAAAGCCTTATGGCGTGAGCTAGCAGCCCCCAGGTGTTCCTACACTATTGGCTTAGGGTTACCAAAGATAATGATGAGACCCACATAGGTTGTCCTGGAAGAGCTCGATCAGACAGCGGAGGGGCTTTACAGTAGCGTGCCATCTAGCAACTTTGATGACTACAAATATTTTGATAGGAGTTGGCCGATGCCCTGCACTGTTTTACTTTAGTTCTTTGTACGTAAAGCCCCTTGTAGCACCACCTGTTGAAGATACGTTTTGGCATTACTTAGGGACCCTTCACAACATATTAATGAGTCGTATTCTAAAGAGAAAAAGTAGCATGTGCATATGCAATTTAATAAGCTTTTTTTTTAAATAATAGCTGTTTTCACTTAAATGAGAAAAATATAAAACCAAGTACAGCAAATGCATTGAAAGTAGAAAAGAACAAAGTTATCAGGAAAACCTGCTCCATCACAGGGTGAACCCTGAACACATTGGAAGCTGCTGTCGAAAAGAGGATGAAGGCAAAATTGAATGCCATCATGAAAAATCCCCTCCAGGAGGTGCTCTCTTGGAGTACTTTTAGCCACCGGCTAATTTCACCACAGTGTGGTAACAAGAGCCACTGGGGGTCTTTTTACACCCACTGCTATCACGCAATCAAGTGCTTCCACCCAATTTACTCGTTAATCAATCAATTAATTAATTGATTGATTAATTAGTGAAAAATGGGAGTCACTGCCTGTGCTGCACTAAGACAAGCTGAAGAGACAGGCTTTGCAAGTGATGTGCGTTTTCACAGCAAACATGGAATGAAGGATGAATGTGTACTAGCTGACAAAATCCATGCCTCCACTACAGAAGCTGTGACCTCTCCAACTAGTTTGGCTGCAGTTTAACCCTTTGTTCATTCTATTCAAATGAGGCAATGGCATGATACTTGTATTAAACAAGCCCAAAATTCAGTTGTTTCAAAGAATGGGCAACCTACTGTAGAGAACATTTCATAAGGACCACATTTGGTGATACAAAATAATTTACTATACCGAGTAGTGGATCATCAGGATAAAAGACAACATCAATTATGCTTGTTATTAGTGGGGATCTGGGAGATGATTAAAACCCTAGAGTGCAATAACAAGGGATTCTCAAAGTTGGTCCTGGGGGCCCACTGTGGCTGCAGGTTTTTGTTCCAACCAGATTCATAATCAGTAACAACAACTGATAGCACTCTCATTTAATTAGCTGGTATATTTTTCTGTTCTCTTATTCTACTTTCAGAAAAGCACAGCAGCATGATTTTTACATTTATAAGAAACTTAGAAATAGTTCTG
This sequence comes from Polypterus senegalus, assembly GCF_016835505.1. Classification (NCBI taxonomy): domain Eukaryota; kingdom Metazoa; phylum Chordata; class Cladistia; order Polypteriformes; family Polypteridae; genus Polypterus; species Polypterus senegalus. The sequence goes on from NC_053162.1 coordinate 127,483,811, forward strand.
TTTTTGCTATGGATTTAAATGTTCAACTCTCTTTGCATTGTATTTTGTCCTTTCTCTGTGCAGTTTACCCCCTTCATTGTATCTTAATAACGGCAATTAAAAAGGAGCAGAGCAGACATCCAGGCAAATAACACTGAAACATGAAAAGCTGCAACTACTTTAGCATCAGCCCCACATTGGTTTAATTAAACAATTAAAAAACCTGGAAAAGTAGAATGAAAGATGAAAATATTGTTAAAAAGAAAAAAAATACATTATTCCCATATAACAGCTTAGTACATTTTAACAATTTTTTTTTTTACCAAACTTAGTTTTCTAATTCAGGGAATCTGGGAAATAAAAGTTCACTTAATTAACCCAGGAGTCCAATTAAAAAACAGAAGCTGGTTGTAACAAAAACCTGCAGCCACAGTGGGTCCCCAGGACCGAGATTGAGAACCCCTGCTTTAAACAACACTTCTTCTGGCTTGGAATCAATGAGAAAGTGCTATACTACTATACATTTTCTACCCAATGTAAAATATGTCAAATTTAATCTAGCCACCAGGGAGGGCAAACCAGCCTAACTTAATGCTGGTCACAAGTTCGAATAAACAGAAGGTTGGTGTCAGGAAGGGGATCCAACTGTAAAACAGCCAAAACCTTAATGATGGAATCAATCCAATCCATTTGGAAAACTCTAGGCCATACCATGTAGTGACCTTGCCTGAGCCCTGTGATATTTGAGCAAGGGCCAACAGCAAGATGCCAGTTAGAACTGATCTGCACCAGGGATTTTCTTTAAATCCTTACCCCTTTGGTCTGGTCATGGATGTGTTGTATGGAGGAATATTTCGGACAAAATGAAATAAATAAATAAATGCGTAAATAAATAAAAGTACTGTGAAATGTGAGCATAAATAAATAAATGTGTCATGAAATGACAGCCTTAATAAATAAATATGTCATGAAATGAGAGCATAAATAAATAAATGTGTCACGAAATATGTTTTTCGTTGCTTATTTATTTATTTCATTTTGTCCGTAACATTCCTGCAAACCGTCATGAAATACGGCTTGAAATAAAACTGTCACTTTCACTCGTCAAAGTTGGGAGGGTGGGCTCTAACACGCCCTCTAGTTACTGATTGGTGAATCGATATGACAAAACTTAATTAGAAAAATGCTTACTACTGCCGATTAAATGGATTCTGCCGAAGATATTACGTATTTCAGAGAGAGAATTGAAGATTTATCGAAAGAAATTATAATGTTGGCGGCCCTTTTAGAACTGAGTGTTTGACCCTTGTTTTACGAGTAGAAAGTCAGTTGCATATTCGCAGCTTCTTTTTCAAACAACTGTACAGCTCTGATCAGTGGTAAAGTTGTTCAGTTCAAAATATTAGGTGGAGCTGCTTTGGGCATTCCATGTCAAAGTACCTGCACTAATACAGCCGTTGCAGCTTACCGTATATCAAACTGGCTCATTCGTCTTGTGATCGTCTTCTCTGATACATCATAAAGATCTGCAATCTGTTGTACTTTTAAACCGCATAACAGAAGGTGTTCTATTGACTCAGCTGGAATGTCAAAGGATGGACGTCCAGAGCAGGGTACTGCATCACCTGAACTGGAGTGTAGTAGAGTCCGTTCCACCTGTTCTTCGATAATTTCAAAAACAGTTTCATCTATATCGGAGTCTAAAAGGGCCGCCAACATTGTAATTTCTTCCGTTAAATCTTCAGTTCTCTCTCTGAAATACGTAATATCTTCGACAGAATCCATTTCATCGGCAGTAGTAAGCATTTTTCTAATTAATTCTTGTGCTATCGATTCACCAATCAGTAACTAGAGGGCGTGTTAGAGCCCACCCTCTCAACCTTGACGAGTGAAAGTGACAGTTTTATTTCAAGCCGTATTTCATGACGGTTTGCAGGAATGTTACGGACAAAATGAAATAAATAAATAAGCAACGAAAAACATATTTCGTGACACATTTATTTATTTATGCTCTCATTTCATGACATATTTATTTATTAAGGCTGTCATTTCATGACACATTTATTTATTTATGCTCACATTTCACAGTACTTTTATTTATTTACGCATTTATTTATTTATTTCATTTTGTCCGAAATATTCCTCCATAGTGTTGACTCATGGAATAAAAAAACAAAGACCAGTTCCCCTGGTGCATACTTCTTGCTGATGCTATATAGCATCAGAAAAGAGAAAGTGAAGTGGAAGTTGGTAGAATAGAGAAGGGCTTTGGAAGACAGAGGATTGAAGATAAATAGGAAGAAGGCAGGATATATGAGGTTTAATGATGATCAGGATTCAGAAGTTAGCCTGCAGGGAGAGCTATTGAAAAGAGTGGATACACTTAAATATCTAGGATCAGTGGTAGCCCAAGATGGAAAACTAAATGCCAAGGTAACCCACAGCGTGAAGTGTGGATGAAACAATTGGAAGAACACATCCATTTTTAAAATTTCATCTTGAAATGTAAATAGATGCATATTTACAGATGCTGTTAACAAACCTGCAAGGTTATTTTTTCAAGTTATTGGATAGTGATGACCGCTGGTGAGTACTGCTGTTTTACAATGTTACATACTAACATGTTTAAGCTGCTCATGTAAACCATAACTTTAAAGAATAAAAAACAAATAAATGCTGCCTTCAAAGCCAATCATAAAATAATAATCACATAATAAGGCACTTAACTGTTTATATACTTTAAACAACACATTTTGCACTTGGGGTTCTGGTGGTGAGGATGATATTGCTATGTTAGAATACCATCTACAAAAACTTTAACACTGTTTGCACATAAAATAACTAAACAGCCCATTACCTAGACACTCATATTGGATAAATTATATTACTTAGATTGCTGAATGACACACGAATAGCCCTTTGGTTGCTTACATTTTGTCTGCTTCTCGATTTTGTCTATTGACAAAAAACTGGTCAAATCCTGGTGTGGTACACTTTTTTCAGCATCTTTATATTTTTTGATATTGATATATTGAGTAGGGTCTGCTCTTTGTCACCACTATTTTTCACAATTTTTATGGACAGGTTCTCTAGGCACAGTTAATGAGTGAAGGGTGTCCAGTTCGTTGGCCTCATAGTTACATATCTGCTTTTTTCAGACAAATTTGTCTTATTGGCCTCATTGGCTGTGACCTTACACATGCACTGAAGTGGTCTGCAGCCCATTTTGATGCAGCTGGAATGAAGCCACAGGTCATAGTTCTCTGCCAGAAGAGGGTGGAGTGCCCTCTCTGGGTTGGCAATGAGGTGCTGTCTCAAACAGAGGAGTTTAAGAATGTTGGGAAATTGTTCTTGAATCAGTGAAAAAGGGAACAGAAGATCAACAGATGGATCAGAACAGAACAGCTTCCACAGTCATGCGGACGTTGTACCGGTCAGTCGTGGTGAAAAGGGATTTGAGCCAAAAGACAAAGCTCTTCATTTACTGGTAGATCTACAGTCCTACCCTCAATTATGGCCATGAGCTGTGGGCAGTGGCCAAAAGAAGTAGTTTACAGTGTGGCTCCTCCAGACCGCGAGGGGGCGTCCGCCCTGGTTATGTTGGGGGCCTTGGGTAAAGGGCTTGGAAGCCCAGTCCTGTAGGGACCTGTGGCCACCGCCAGGCGGTGCCCCGGTGCCTGAATATAACTGGAGCCCAGCACTTCCGCCACACCAGAAAGTGCTAGGGGGAAGAAGGGGACACCCGGAGGGCTTCCGGGTGCGCAGCCAGCATTTCCGCCACACTAGGGTGTTTCTTCGGAGGAATGCCAGGAAGCAGCTGGAGCCCATCCGGGTTCCTATTTAATTTGGCAGGCTTATTCCTTACAGCTTACTTGCAAAAGTTAAACAGGTTTCATTTCGAAATTCTACATGTAACGGTCATAACGGTCGATAACAGTCGACAACGTCCGCCATGTTGAACTTTCTTATTTATGGCTCCATCTTCACGAAATTTGGTAGGCGGCTTCCCTGTGCTAACCGAAACCGATGTACGTACTTATTTCGATGGTATGACGCCACTGTTGGCCGCCATATTGAACTTTCCAACGTCACTAATTTTCCAACTTCCCGTGTAGGTAGAAGGCTGAAATTTGGCAGGCTCATTCCTTACACTTTACTTACAAAAGTTAAGCAGGTTTCATTTCGAAATTCTACATGTAACGGTCATAACGGTCAACAACGTCTGCCATATTGAACTTTATTTATGGCCCCATCTTCATGAAATTTGGTAGGTGGCTTCCCTGCACTAACTGAAACCGATGTACATACTTATTTCGGTGGTATGACGCCACTGTTGGCCTCCATATTGAACTTTTCAACGTCACTAATTCTCCAACTTCCCTTGTAGGTAGAAGGCTGAAATTTGGCAGGCTCATTCCTTACAGCTTACTTACAAAAGTTAAGCAGGTTTCATTTCGAAATTCTACACGTAATGGTCATGACGGTGGACAACGTCCACCATGTTGAACTTTCTTATTTATGGCCCCATCTTCACGAAATTTGGTAGGCGGCTTCCCTGCGCTAACTGAAACCGATGTACGTACTTATTTTGGTGGTATGACGCCACTGTTGGTCGCCATACTGAACTTTCTAATGGTCTTTGTTACTTATGGGTCCATCTTCAAGAAATTTGGTACACGGGTTCCAAACGCTAACTGAATCCTATTTACGTACATATATACGTCCATAGCCTGCAGCTCGGTCACCGTGTGAGGCGGCATTGGGTCCCCCATCCCAACGCCTCCCACGTTGTTGGCTGCCTGCCTATATAAGGCCGTCCGTCTCTCCGGTCTCTACATTCCCTTCCTGGCTTCGCGTCTCCCTGTTGATAACTACAGCCTTTTTATTTAATCCACGGATTCTCTGCTGTTTTATTGTTCGTTTATTGTGATTATAGTTATTGTGTAGGTATTTTAGACTTACTTTACATTGTTCAGATACCCATTTCCTTTATCGTTCCAACCGTACCCCCATTAACATGTCTATTGAGGTGATCACCATCGATCAAAGAACTGTCACTTACCGAGTGGTTTCCATGCCCAGAGATGGCACCTGCCTTTTCCATTCTCTTTGTTACATATTGCACAGCCATATCAGGCTCACTCTTGATATCTGGAGGAACATTGTGTCTTATGTATTGAATGACTGGGACAGGTTCAAGGTGTGGACTGATGATGGTACAGGAGATAATTATACTACACAGGAGCACTATAAGAGTGAAATACTTAAACTCTTCACCTATGGTTCTGCATGTGAGTTGATGGCTGCCGCTGAATTGTTTGGTTGTCGCTTTCAAGTGTACCGAAATGGCCAAATATTTTACACCTTTCGACAACCACCAATGTCTCTTAAACATCTTTCACAGGTGACGATTTCAGTAGTGGACGCTTTGATGTTTATGAATGTTTAAACTCTCAAAAGCTGGATGCGAAGTTATCGATGAAACCGGTTGTATGCTTACAACGCTTGACAGATGCCGAATGTCACTTCAACACAAGTCCTGCAAATACTAATGTAATTAAAACAAACCATGAAACTCAAACCGATTAAGACAGTAGCAATCCAGGCTGTGAGATTTAAGATAAGATTACTTTTCACATGGCCAGCTGTACATTGCATGCTCAAGAGTAAGCTCAGCGCACAGCTGGAGGGCCGAACTGACAATGTGGTATACAAAGAGATCATTAACAAATAATTATTGGTATATTTTCCCTCAGTTTAAAAAGGTTTAATTTTCTTCTTAATAAGCATTTTAAGGCAGTACTTCGCCACTGCAAAGCGTGGGAATTTTGCTAGTTTCATATAATATCAGTTCTGTTTTGGGTTAATCTAGTGTATGTGTATTTTATCTAGTTAATATCGTACTTATTATTTTTACAGTGTTATGGTATGTTATTAACTTATGTGTTTTTTTTTCTATGCCCTGTCTCCTTTATGTGGAGCAGAAGCTGTTGGAGCCACCTATTGATAGAGCTGGGGTATTTCCTCCAGCAGTATAAAAGGAAAGGAGAGGATTCTTGAATTTCCTGGTTTTGACTCCACATTCATTTTAAGATACTGTTTCTGGCTTGTGTATATTTCGATCTGTCTGCTTTTAGGTTTTGCCTTTCAGGTAAAATCTATTTTGCTTTTTGTTCCTGCCTTGCTTTTCTTGTTAAAATTTTCCAATCCATTTAATACTTAAAAAAAAAACAATTTTCTTTGCTCTTAAAGAAGAGTTTTCAGGGTTTTAGTATCCTTGTTTTGTAGAGAGTGTGCACGTTCAAAGCCTTTGACCCATTTTTGGGCCTGTGCAAACCAAAGGCAAGCCTTTTGAGTTTGTGGCTAAGCTATCTGAGATGGTGAGGCCTCTTCCTTTGTTGCTGACCTTTAAGCAGGTTGAGTAGGTCTGGCTTTTGTTATTGAGGCCTCCGTTTCATGTTTGATATCTGAGATTGTCAGGATCATCAGATTTTGGTTGATAAGATTACCAAAGAGAAACATGGAGAATGTTTTAAAAGGTGGTTGGAGAAGCCTGGCAATTCCCTGAATAAAATCCAGATTGGTGTCACTGCATTTAGTTACTTTGAATAACTCCTTACTGTTGATGTAATCTTTCTGATCCAGCCAACATCACTATTGTCATTCTCGCAACACAAAATGGTCAAAAAGGGTGAACAGGCCCCAAAATAACAGAAGTTAGACAAGTGCTCATATTTTTCAAGCATCTCAGAGCAGGTAAACTGTCCAAACTAGCTCAAAAACCTCAGAAGGGCAAAATTTTGCTTGTACTTTTAGGAGTAGGAATAAAAGTATTTTATCAGTTTTCCAAATTTAGGAAACTACTCCAAACAATGAGTTCTCCAGAAGGGAGAGATAAGCATGCACATCCCAGGAAAGGTGAATTGTTTTGATAAATGTTGGACAATAACAAACTTGTAAAAAGATATTGATTTGACAGTGATGGAATTATATTTATTGCAAATTTTATATGTTACGTGATTTACACGTGATTTGAAGCATATGTGCTGTCAGTCAAAATTAAAGCATTAAATTACATTTAAAATGCAGCTTTGCAATAGTGATGATCTTTGTATATCACAGCCAAGTATTTTCCAATTTTGCAAAAAACTTTAATCACCCTAAAATGCGTCAATTTATACATTGCTCCACTACTCCTCGCAAAGTAATGTTAAAGAAAGTAAAATTTATGCAAAGTGGTATGCATGTAAAGAGCATTGCCCCAAGTGTTGATAAACATGCAGATGTGAATCACAATGATACAACAGTGTCAACACAGAGGTAGTAGTGGGTGCACACTGCATTGTAGCAGCCTGCATATTAATCTGAAAATAGATTGGGCTGGATGGGTGATTGACAAAGGTGAAGTATCACAAAGGTGTGCTGAGCTTTTCATTCCATGAACCTCTGGAACATTCCCATTACATTTTACAATTCCAGCAAGGAAAAAAAAGCCATACAGAGACTCCTGGGGCATTGGACAAATAGAGCCTTGCAGAAAATAAGGGCGAAATCACAGAAAGAGGTACGGGACTGTGGAAGATGAATGAAACATCGTGAAAGTGGACATAATTTCAGAAACAGTGCAAAAATAACCATGACTAGATTCAGTAAAACTATTACTTTATGAGGAGTTTTCTGTTGGCATAATAGCATCAGGGCGATTCTTCTGAAAGTACTGCTGTAGATCACCCACCCATTCATCCATCCCCTAACGCTGCCTTTTCCTGAGCATGGTTGCAGGAAAGCATAGGGTGCAAGGCAGAAACAATCCCTGGAGTATTCCTTTAAAAACCTTTGCAACCACCAGATCTACACTCTCTCCACGTTCTTAATGCTCTCGGCCTGGATGTAACTTCTGATCCATAGCACAGACTCCATTACCTAGGGTGTGGCAGTACCAAAGGCTGAAGCAATCCCTTTTACTCTGAAGAGTAACATGGTACTATACTGGAAGAGTGGAAGACTTGTCTGCATTAGAATTAGATGAGGGTACCAGAAGTCCAAATCTTGCTAAAATAAAACAAATTACATGACCAAGAAAAGGAACATACATAACGCCACATCTTGCTAAGGATGGGAGTTGACAGATCAGCAATTGTCCTGCAGAAATACATTTTTCTTGCTCCTTTAATAGAGTAGCTTCAGTTGCTAGCTTCTCTTTCTTTCTCTGGGGTGGGGGTTGAATTTTACTTTGATTTTTTTTTATTTAAAAAGAAGTACATTTTATGCTTGCAGAAGAGAACACTGTGTGTAAAAGCTCAAAGAGAAAATTACAGAGCACCCGCAACCACAAAGTGTGACCAAGACAAAGAAGACAAAGAAGGAGAAAAGCTCCAGAAGAAAGAAGGAAAAATATGCTTAACCTTCTTTCAAGTGTGCCGGAGAAAGTCGACTTGGAACGATTGGAATAAAGCATCACCTACACCAAAACAAAAGTATACCTACTTCGATTCTGAGAACTATAAATTGTAACTTAGTAGTTAGGATAAAGCCTGCTAATGTAATATGTATTGGTATTACTGTAACTGAAAAGTCATAACCCATGTAAAAGATATTTTTTAGCTGTTGTAAGTTTGTCTTTATAAATTCAGTAGGAAAGTTCCGAGCACCATTTGAAAAACACACACAGAACAAACCATGTGGAGGGGAAGGGGAGGGGCAGTGCAGACTAGCAGTCAGCAAATCAACAACACCATCAAAGTGTAGACACCACTAGTAATAACTGGCTAAAAGAACGTATCCTTCTTGACCGTAGGACTTGAAAGATCACATTTATTGTCATAAATGTATGTTTTGTGCTGTTTATTATTGTCCTACATCTGTATGTCTATATGCTGTACATGTATATCTACATACTGTATACTTGTATACAGTATATGCATCTTCTATTATCCTTATGCAATGAATTATTATATTTGGTTTATTGTGACATACATGTTAGATTATTTGCTGAATAACAGTCTATCAACATGTTCAAACCACATCAGAGAAAGTAAAAATTATCGTAGACTTTCACCGATATATGAATTTTATATTTTTTGCATTCCATATGTAAAGTGAAACAGAGATCCCTCACACACATTACTATAGGGATCAGGCTTTTGAAAGTTTAAAAGTACTATAAAAACTTAAACATGCCCTTCAAGAGAGAGAATAACCTTTAACCTCGACTTTAAAAAGAAGTAAAACAATGCACCTCTAAATTTTAAAGAATTTATTAATTAAACAGAAAAGAAGGGTAATCAAGCTAACAGGGAAATAAACAAATATAAACAAAATGAGTTTGCCTTAAAAGGCATCCAAGGCTAACAAGACCAGTCCATCACCCAGAAATCCAAAACCAGGATCTTAATCCTCAGCCTGAATATGAGCACTGAAGGCAGTCACCCAGCAGTGAAGTCATGATAGCCCTACCTCTTGAGGTTCCACCCATTAAACATAGGGGTGCAACCACAATACATATATATACCATACATAAAAACTAAATAACATTTAAACAAGACAGTATTAACAAAAATTACCAAATGAGAAAAAAAAACCCATAAAAAGCAGAAATGACAGTAAAAATATATATAAATGTAAGCCAGGGAACAGACCCTAGTTGAAATAACAATCATGGGCTATGAAAGAAAGGGCCCCAGTCAAGCACAAAAGAGAACATAAAACAGACCCAGACAAGGGAAACTACTTCTGGCAGTATTGGTGTTAACTATAAAAATGTAACTTGTATATTTTGCTTTTTTGTTCTGTGGTTTTGTAAAAGGCATTTTTTTCTTTATTCTTTACCAGTTTTGTGGTAAAATATTCCATATAACAGATGTGCTTTATGGGGAATTTTCTTGGAAGATTTTATGCACAGATATTAAAATTAATGGGTGGAAATATAACTGATAATGAGTTAAATTTTAAGTCAATTCTCTAAAAATGTGGACATTTGTACTTAAAAAATGACAAAAAATGATTATATAGAATATTGGTTAAATGGGAAATGAATGTTAATTAAGTGCTGCTAGCTGACTGTAAAAGTAAATAGGCCTTAGTTAAGGAATTTGGTTTGCTGTAACTACAATTTTAGAAGGGAGATGGCTTGTCTCATTTGAAACAGAAAAGATACAAAATGCTAGAGGTCAATAAAAGAAAAAAGAAACATAACTCTCCTGTGCAATCAAATGCATGTTGGTTTAAATCTCAGTAATTTGACTAAATAATCTTCAGTTGTGATCTTTCCACTGCTTTAAAAGAAAATGAGAATACAAAAGAGTTGTTGAGAGCAGACTCTTTAACCCAGCACAGCAGGTCAGTTTTTTTCTTGTTTAGCATGCTGCATTTCAACACACCACAAGGCATCCGGTTGGGTTATTACTGAATATTTTTTGTTATAATTATAGGTTACTTGTTTATTAAATAAATAGTTTTACCACATTTTAATATTCATCTCTTCAACTAATAATTCTTTAACACTCCAATTCTGTAATCCAATTCAGAGTCCAGAGGACCACAGATTATTACAGCAGCACTGGATACAAGACAGAAAGTATCTCCAGATAAGGCATCAGTCCAACGTTCAAAACATTATTTTTCATTTAATCTCTGTGGAGTACTCTTGACCATGAATCTATATTAAAAATGTTTAATCAATAGAAAATAAAATCAAGAGTTACCGCTTTATCTATCTATCTATCTATCTATCTATCTATCTATCTATCTATCTATCTATCTATCTATCTATCTATCTATCTATCTATCTATCTATCTATCTATCTTTCTTTCTTTCTTGTGAAAACTAAAAAGGAATGTATCAGTTACATCTCAAAGGAAGTATTTGTCTGATGTCCTTCATTGTGCCAATGAAAGCGGACCTATTGACACACAAATCAAAAGAAGACTTAAACTCAGTGCTGTAGCCAAGGTGAAGTGATCTAAAGTGTTTGAAAGGTGAAACATATAGCATTTCAAAACATCACATCAACAACAGACAATTTTTCTGGACATTGATGGAGAATATTTGTTACTAGCGAGGCAAAACAAGACACATAATGCTGAAATGAGATCTGTTATTGCCTTTCCTTCAAAGGTTCCATGCAATGCTAACTTTCTTTAATGCAACCATTAGACTTGCTGCCCATGACTACAGTAAGCAGAATTCATCTTAAACAAGAACTAATATAACTGGCAAGTTAAAATTGTGTCACTCAAGATAAAACACAAAGTAGACATTTGATTGCCATACCCTTAAAAGGCAAAGTAAATTATTGAGCAGGTTTCTTTCTGTATTATGTATAGCAAGGTACAACTGGCCAACTTTAATGTAAGAGGCAAAAGAAATAAAACAAAGAATAAAAGTTAATATAAAAGTGGTGCCTGTAGTTGATGTGCATAGCACAATTAATTATAGATCAGGTAAGTACCATTAGTAAAACAGTATCAAGTTATTTATATTTTTTATATATTAAATTATATTTGCTATTATTTTAATACAGTACGTACTAATAGCAGCTTATATACTTTATGATTTTTTGTTCTTTTTTTATTGCATAATATTTATAACAAAATAAAATAAAAGGCATTTTTATTACTTTATTACATTTTGGCATAGGTTAGCCTTCATTAACAACATAATAAAGGTTCATATGGCAAGCCAGGTTAACATTTAGAGATATCACAAAATTAATTTCAGATAAATTAAAATGCAGCTTACTTTTAAAGATCTCAAATACATTTTGATACAGTATATCTCAAATTGACCTTACATACATTTTAAACATCTGAAATGTATGTCAAGATATCACAGAGTCAACTCCTGTAAAATGTCCAATTCTTTCAATGAGATTTCCTGCCTATTTTAAGTTTTCTTGAAATGTAAATTTATGGTATCTTGAATTTTTACAGGAGATGATTTTCTCATATCTCAAAAATCTATTTGAGTTAACTTGAAATACACAGGAGGATATTTTGACATATCTGAAAATACACTTCAGACATCTGAAATTGCCTACATATGTATTTTAAGATAACTCAAAATGAATTTAGGATAATTCAAATCTTATTTAAAAATACCTTTAAATGCATTTCAGATATTTTAAAATGTACATTTCATGATATTAATAATTTATTTAAAATGTCCTAAAATGCATTCCAGATATCTTGAAAGAGAGGTATTTTCCGAAAGCTGTAATTCTTTAAACGCACGCAAAGTTATTTTGACATTTTGGAAAACGCATTTCAGACATCTTATAATACCTACAGACAAAATGTATTTGGGTTAACTCATAATGCATATGAACTTATTTAAAGATATATTGAAAGGTGTTTCAGATATCTTAAAATATACAGCATATCATTTAAAGATATCAGGAAATCTATTTGTAGTTATCTTGCGATAGAGGTATTTTCAGATACCTGTAATTCTTTTTGAGTTATCGTTTAACACATATTCAGGTATCTCTACATGTTCAGTCGACTTGCCATTGCCTCAGTTATTAAATGTATGCAGCATGCCCTAATACCTCTCTCTCTCTCTCGTGATTTTTGATTATTGTTAAAATATTATAATTACATGAACTTTCTTTATAATTACACTTTAAAAACAATATAGAGTACTCTTAGGATAAGCTTGGTATTTTTGAAGCTAAAGAACTTATTCACAATTGCAGTGTGATGTCTTCTGCTTTACACGCTAATTTAGAGATTTTATAATTTTACTAAGTAATGCAAGTGGTTTGCAGCTGTGATGAAGGGTTTGGAAGGACCATGTGTAAAGGAAAAACTTTTTATCTTTTAACTTAATTATAGGCATTAATATATTTTGTGCTATTTAGGAATTAAGAAATTATTGACAATTTGCTGTTATTTCATATTGTATGGCAAGAACTCTCAAAACATTACACATAAACACTAACAAAGAGGAGGTCAATGTACTGAATTAACTGTTAAATTAATGTCAGTGCGTATATAAATCCTAATAAAACAGCTTGATTGATTTTTTAGCATCTTGTACATAGAGCACAAAGCAAACTTTAAAAATATGACTACTGTTAAAATTAAAAATATTTTCACATGGTAAGGAATATCATTTAGCCACAGCATTTTGTGAATACTAAATATTATGATTAATTATATTTAATCTTTGAATGCAGAACTGTAATGCTTTAATGCAGCTTATGTCAAGTAAAGCATTAAAGTTCTCTGATCACATCACAGTACTCTTATCACACAAAGATACAACATACTATATGTTGATTTATCTGACAATGTTTGTCATGTTGCAGAGTGCACTGTATTGTATCTGTTTGCACTTGATATTGCTTTAACACAACCACACTGTATTTATTTACAGTTGTGGACATTTGATGCTGTGGTATTTATGAACAGAATAAATTAACAGTCTTTCACATCTGTTTGTTATGCCTATTTGTACTGTATAGTACAAATAGGTTACACAGTAATGGATATTTGGCCTTAAACAGTCATTTAGCCTATTAATTATTTTCATAGTTAATTCTAAAAGTTATCTTGACACAGTATTAAACACTGTGTTTTTATGTTATGGATCCCAGTTTAATATAAAACTTTTCACTATTATATGGAACAGTTTAATTGATCTCTTCTCCAGAAGGGCAGACTCAGTTCATATTACCAAAGCCGTCCAAAATCACAGTTTAGATTTAGATTATTATAAAAGTTACTCTACCTTCTTGTTTTCCCCTTTCAGTGTCCCCTCGCAGCATATTACTGTAAATGTTCTTTGATGATTTATTGCTCAAAGTGCTTCTCTGCTGCTAAAGAGCTCAGAAGTAACAAACCATCAAGTGTTGTCTAAAGAGGAAGTGCTGACCAGTCGTACCGTAATAATAGGCTGAATTAACAATCTAGGGTTTCTAAAGACATTCTGAAACTAAAGAATGGATACATTTTTATATAATTTTATATATAGTGCAATTTTAAAATTAAAAAACATAGAATTTTATAAACAATTTGGTAATGATGAATAAGATAAAATTTAACTTTTCAGATTTTTAAATGTAAGCTCCTGTTGCACACATATTAAGATTTAATCTTTACATAGATATATTTTAGCTTTCTCACTCTATCTCTCTAATTCTCTCTCTATATATTAGAATGATGTCTTCCAGTGTACGTAAGCTTTGTCTGTCTTTCAGAAGGGAAATTTCTGGACACCATAACTCAATAATTAATCACCATTATTCACTGATTCTGTACATACAGGTGACATGTAAAATTGACAGATGTATCTAGGAAAAGCTGTGTGATGAACACATCAGAGTTTTTATATTTATTGTTATTATGAATTTTAAAGACAACAGAAGGTTCAGGGATGCACAGGCACAGACAGCAACTGGTGAAAAAGTTGGCTTGCCACTGACCTTCACGCTGGAAGTGAACCAAACCAGAGCTGCTGGGGAATGGGAAGTGATCCTGGGACTTTGCTGGAAGAGACCTTGGAATAGTGTTTAAAGCCACCAGAAAGACTACAACTGAGTGCAGAGGTGGGTGGACAAAATATTTAGGAGGTGGGTGATATGAATGGTATGTAGGGTTAAACATAAATGATTGTAAAACTCCTTAAAACAGTAAACACCAATGAAGCCCCAATGAAATCAAACTTGCCTGCCTCTCTGCTTCTCTGAAGTAAGAAACTATTCAAAGTTTTTTCTGAGACTAAGTTAAATTAAACCTGTTCCACACATGGCCAAGTTGTTGCAGTTTGGGGGAAACATTGTATGGTAGCTGTTAGATTACCCTGAAGATGGGCAGGGCTGGATTCTTAATAGACAGAGACCTGTCACACAAGTATGCGGATTGCTGTAATTCACAAGTTTCAGGAAGGTTCGCAATACAGTCTACAAGCACAAGAAAAATCTAAAATACCAGCAGAGGAGAGAAGAACCCCATGCAGCTGGTCTTTGATGGGTCACAGAGAGTGGGAAGGCTGATCAAACATTTTGACTGCGCTATGAGATTGATGCAAGGGTAGCTGTGTCAAGTTCATATTTGTGAGTTGTTGAGACTCCAGTGTTTTTATTTATTTCTGTTCAAATACTGTATGTTCTTATTTATATGTGGGTTTAGGACTGTCCCATCGCTCAGCACATCCTTACCAGTAGGCTCGTGGTCATTTATAACGGGAAAAAGGTGAGCAGGAAAGACAAAGAGAAGGAGCCTTTTCTGCCATGATTGGCACTGTGGATGACACTGGCAGAATTTCACAAGCTCCTAGTTCTACAGATTATTTAAACAGAGATATTATCTTTGGTACACTTTGGCAAGGACTTTTTGTGCCAATTGCTTGACTGCTCGAAACAAGCCAGTTTCCCTTCCGGTTCGTATGTGCCGATGATTTCCATACGTGTTCAGTCTCTCCGTGTATCCCCTGTGCAACGAGCGAGCGAGCGAGACAGAGAGAGAACGAGAGAGAGTGAGAACAAGAGAGAGTGAGGGAGAGAGAGTGATTGAGAGAAGGCAGTTAAAGAAGGCAGTAAGGCTGAGAAGGCAGTTAAAGAATACACCGGGCTTGTTTTTAAAGAGACTGCAAGGTTAGTTTTCTCTGTTTAGGGTTTTCTCTGTGTTATTCAATGTTTTTACATTTAGTTTACTATTACACTGTGCATTCTATGGTATAATCTACATGACAAAACAGCTTAGGATCCTGGTTGGTAACACCCTAGGCAGATGCATGGTCCAGTCCCACCCCATGGAAATGGCCATCTATCTGGTGCAGCCAGTTGTTATGTGGGCACCCCTTTGGCCTGGTCCAGCCCATTGTATCCTCAACAATGAGGAACCTGTGAACTGAATCAACCTCACCATATGGCAGTAGTGCCATAACTGGTGCTCACTCACAATGCAGGTAATGAGCCTCATTTGGGACTCTGTGAGCAACTGCTCGTTTGACAGAAAGTCAAACCATCAGTACCTAAGGAGTCCAGTCTTTTTCTCTGGTCACTAGATAGTCTCAATGTCTCACCACCATATAGCAAAACAGGAAGCACCAGGACTCTAAAGACTTGGACCTTTGTCTTTTTGCAAAGATATTGGGAGTGCCACACTCCCCTCTCCAGTGACCTCATGATCCCCTATGCTTTCCCAAACCATCTACTGACTTCATTGGAAGAGTCAGCAGAGACATAAATGTTGCTGCCAAGGTAAGTAAACCTCTCGATGAGGTTGTCATTATCTACGTAGGCAGACACACTGCTGATGGCCCAAGAGGTTATTAAAGGCATCCAGGAAACTCCTTGCTCAGTCTCCATTCCACTCCTGACTGCGACTATCCAAGAAACAAATTCAGATGTGTGTAATGCTTCAATTTCTCTGTATGCAGGACGTGGGTCACTGGACCACAGATGGTGTGTCATTTGCTCACAGATTTCTCTAATAAACACCTTCTTATATACTTTCGGAGCCCTCACAACCATCCTTCTCATTTTCTGGTACAGCCAAGAGTTGCCATTGAGCTGTGTGTTGCAACTCCTCTCGATGATCTCCATGGTGCTCTGCAGGATGAAATAGCTCCTTTTGCGAACACCAGCCACACCACCACAACCCTCAGCAACCTTCAGGGTCTTGTCACTGAAGGTCTCCCACATTGCATTGCAGGATCAGCTGTCACACTCAAGTCTGCAAGTTCCTCACACAAACTGTGTGCAAACTCATTAGAAACAGCATGATCTTGGAGTCTGGCCAGGTCCACCAACATTCTCCTAGAAGTTGGTAGCCTAATGGACCTAAGTTGGATCTTCAGAGTAGCAACAAGAAGTCTGTGATCAGAATTCATAAGCTGGACACTTCTGTAGACTCCAGCATCTGCCCATGAGGATGTGATTAATCTCCTTCAACACACCACCAGTATTGGAGTACCAAGTCCAATGATGCGGCTCAGGGTGCTGGAACAAGGATCCAGCGATCCACAGCCACTAATCTTTTGCAACAACATGGAATATGGAGCCACTTTGACCATGGTCTCCAGACCGATGGGGACCAATACAATCCTCATACCCAGCCCTGTCAGTACCAGTGGTCGCAATTAAGTCAACCATGACCAGAGGATTGCCACCTCGTGGGCACCCATCAACCACCGAGTGATGACATCACTAACAGCCCCTGGAGCATACACTGAGACAACAGATGAGTCACCCAGAGAGTGCCTTAACCTGAGTCTCATAATTTACACTCGTTCAAAGGAGTAACATCGGACACAATTGGAAGGAGCCGATCTGCCACAGCAACAGCTACTTTTTGAGTATGACAGCCGCAAAGTGACTAGACCAATAAAAGTTGTGCCCACCTACAGAGATCTGGCCAGTTCCAGGTTTGCGCACCTTCGATAGTGCCACCACTAAAATGCAGGGTTTACAAGGCTCCTGTGACAGCAGAGAAAGATGATCATCATGCTGGAGAAAAAAGATGTTCCATGTGCTTACTGCGATGGGCCGCCTCAAACTTGGACCAGAGTGCTGCTGTTCAGTAGATGATGCCTCAGCACCACACCAGTTCTGATCCCCAACAGGCCTAACCACTTGGCTGTCCAGTGGTTTAGACTCTTGAGAGGATGAGTCTCCCCAGGGCTTTCCCCCATCCCCTTCATAATACGTGCAGCCTTCTTAAGGGTAGCTTCAGCAGAGCTACTTCTGTGGAGAGCAGAAAGGAGTCATGTCTGCTGTTTTGGAGCTGCATGAGGTTTTTAAGGTGGCTGGAGTGCCAATCCTGCCGCAAACCCCCAAGTTTTCCCTGCCAGTTGGAGGACTGTTTGCAAGGGCGAATGCAGTTTTACATCATACCCAGGACATAAGAAGTCCTCATTTTCCACAATCCAATGGTTTGGTGGAAAAGTCTGTGGACATTATTAAACAGCTTATGTGCAAAGCAAAAGACAGTGGAATTTTTCTAAGGCTCTTTTAGCATATTGCAGTTCACCATTAGATCGTAACTATTCACCTTCTTATCTCCTAATGGGTCAACGTATTCATTCCAATCTGCCAGTAAAAGATTATTTTTTAAAGCACCGGATGATAAGAAGATGTGACAGTTCAACAAAGAACAAGAACAACAAAAAGATAAACAGAAGATGTATTTGGACAGAGGAACACAACATTTACCAAAACTATGAGAATGGGACAGTGTAAGGTTCAAAGTGCAATCCAGATCTTACTAAATTTAAATAGAAGATAGAGTAATATGGAAGAATCGATCTCCTGAAGGAAACAATTTTTAATCAAGAGGAACATTTTAATGAGGAGCAGGAGAATGTTGTTTAAGAAAGATTAAAGGAACAAGTACCACTCAGGTAATCAGCTTGTCACAGGAAATGTTCTGAAAGACTGATTCAGTCATTTTAAACCAAAACAAAGAATATGAACATTTTTGGGTATTGGCTATTGTACATAATTTGAAATAGTGAAGTTTAGAATACTGGAAAATATATTGATACCATGTTAAAGAAATGACAGTCTTAGATTAATGCTTGATTGCAGCCTTTCACTACCTAATTCTCAACTCTCACTTAAAATTCTCTAGAAGTTAGATAGCTTTGCTATTTATAACTCTGTGCTTTTATAATGTAATAGCCTATTTTTGTGTTTAAATAAAGTAAAGCGATGCAAGAGATGGACGTCTGAAGTGGAGCTCCACTAGCAGCGGTGTTATTTTTCAGATTATTTGCTTATTATCCTGAGATACCCTGTATTTATTCAACCGAGAGGGACTGCTACAGTATATGTAAGCACATATAAACATGGCCAACAAGAAGGGGGGTTCGAAAGAATCGAAAACTACAGCTGTACCCAAGCTACGATCAGCAAGCCCCAGTTCAAGATACGGCCTTTCAGAGACAGACCTGGATCAGATGGGCGAAAGCACAGACTCCTCAGGACCACGGTCCACTACATCGTTGCCGGCTGAGAGTGAAAAGGGGAGCGAAGGTGCGATCGTGAGTGCAGATTTGGATAGCTCGCCGATCAGAGAAGATCACATGAAACTGGAAAGGGCCTTGAAGTCCGCGGCTTCAATTACTCAATTACGCAAGCCGGGAGCCGGGACACCGGCTACAGCAAAGTCTGCTGCTTCATCTACGGTACAAGAAAGCACAATTGAACTGTCTGAACTGAAGGTGTTGTTCGCTGAGCTCATGCCAGATATAAAGAAAAGTGAGAAGGCTAATGAGAAAGCAAGGGCAAAGGCAAGTGAAAAAATGAGACAAGATGTGAGACAGGAATTCCAACAGGCAAATGAAAGGCTGTGTCAAGAGGTGCAACTTGAGCTTCGACAGGTGCTGGGTAAAATTGAAGAGCACATTCAGGAAAACTTGGTTAAACTGAGCACGCTTACTGATCAATTGGAGGATCTCAAGGAGACATTCATGAATCGGATTGATATGGCCGAAAATGTAGCTGCCAGTGCCGAGGAAAAAGCAGTAAATGTCAGCTCCGAATGCAAAAAACTCAGAGACAGACTGGCTGCTTATACTGCTGCTGGATTATGTGAATTTCCCCTTGGGATTAATAAAGTATCTATCTATCTATCTATCTATCTATCTATCTATCTATCTATCTATCTATCTATCTATCTATCTATCTAGAAGGCATAATGTCAGAATTGAAGGTCTGCCTGAGAATCGAGAAAGTTCAAACCCTGTGAAATTCACAGCTGAACTTTTTTCTAAAATAATCAGGAACGACTTTAAAGCAGAATCTGAGATAGCAGCGGCTTACTGCCTACGCAGATCAAATACCGCTAGACCTCGACCAAGATCTTTTATAGTTCGTTTTGAAGGATTATCATTTAAGCTAGATGTGATGGCACTCCTCAGAAACAAGTAAGATATTATATATGAAAATAATCACATTTGTATCTTCCCTGACTTCTCTCCAGCAACAGCTACCAAACGCGCAGCCTTCTATAACATTAAACAGCGGTTACGGCAAGCCAGTGTCAAATACAGCCTCCTGTATCCGGCAAAACTGAAAGTGGAATGGCAGGGTCAATTCTATGTCTTCGCTAGCAAGGAAGAAGCAGAAAAGGAATTAAGAAAGCTGATCCTGGGACTATTCTGATACATAATAGTGAGTCATGGCAGTTAATGATAAAGCGAGGATTAATAATCTTTTGTCTGATCTATTCGTTTTAAAATACGGGTTTTTATCAGCATATATTCTAATATATTCTCATTATTACTTAGTATTACTAGGGTGCTATCTGTTTGTGTTTTATTGTGCTTAATTATTCTTTTTCCTCCCTTTTCTCATTATTTCATCTCTACCCTAAATGAGACTGTTCAATATCATACCCTTGGTTTACTGTTATTGCTATTACTGCATTAAGACTTGTTATGCTTATTCTGGACACATTTTTAACACCATCTCCCGGGTTTATTATCTGGGTGTATCATCTTAATGCACTAAAATTGCTGAAGACTATATATATATATTGTAAGTGCAAAATTCTTTTTTTTCTCTCTTTTTCTTTTCTAATTATTTCATGTGTACCCTAAACGAGACTGTTCAATATCATACCCTTGGTTTACTGTTATTGCTATTACTGCATTAAGACTTGTTATGCTTATTTTGGACACATCTTTAACACCATCACCCGGGTTTATTATCTGGGGGTATCATCTTAATGCACTAAAATTGCTGAAGACTATATATATATTTTAAGTGCAAAATTCTTTTTTTTTTTTTTCCTTATTTTCTCTTTTAAAGACTATATTGGTAACAGATATCTCTGTCTTTGTTTGTTGTGCTTTGGACGTGCTCTGTCTCTGGGTATGTCAGAGGACTGGGACTGCGTGAAGTGGGTTTTAGCCTCACTTGGGGAGGCAAAAAGGGAGGGTGGGGGTTAAGGGGAAGAGAAAGAGAGCAGGCTTGATCTATATCTAATCTATCCTCTCAATATTTATAATTATAACTATCAACGTAATAATAGGAAATTAAGACCTAAACTATTTCACTTCCAGTTAAGACTATAAAATGACATCAAAAACTCAGAATCAGTGTCTCCATGATGGGACAGTTAACTTCGTAAGCTGGAATGTTAAAGGCCTGAATCACGAATTAAAGAGAAAGAAAGTACTTTCTCACCTAACAGGTCTAAATGCTAAAATAGTATTTTTACAGGAAACCCACTTACTAAGCAAGGATCAGTTTCGGCTGCAAAAAGACTGGACTGGTCAAATGTTCCATTCTAGTTTTACAAAGAAAACTAGAGGGGTGGGAATTCTCATACATAGAACAGTACCATTTGTAGCATCAGATGTAGTATTGGATCCTGAAGGGAGATATGTGATGGTCATGGGAGACTTATCTAACTGTAAAATGATTTTGATAAATGTTTATGCACCTAATGTTGATGATAAGGAATTTATACAAAATTTATTTGCATCCATTCCCAATCTGAACACTCATAAACTTATAATGGCTGGGGACTTTAATTGTGTTCTAAATCCACTTTTAGATAAGACTTCCTCCACAGGGGAACGCAACTAACACCGCAAAGATAATTACAAAGTTTATAACTGATCACAACTTATCAGATCCCTGGAGGTTTTTAAACCCAAATTCAAGAACATATTCTTTCTACTCACCAGTACATCATTGCTACTCAAGGATTGATTAATTCTTTATAGATAATAACTTCTTGCCTAAGATTAAATCTTGTAAATACGATGCTATTGTTATTTCAGACCATGCTCCTATGATCTTGGAGCTGAAATTACTAAGCCCCATACACTCACCCCAGATGGGCCTCAACCGCTTCTATTAGCTGACGAGAATTGTACTGAATTTATATCCAAACAAATCAAATTCTTTCTAGAGACAAATACATCCCCTGAGATCTCTGCAGGAATACTCTGGGAAACTCTTAAGGCCTTCTTAAGAGGACAGATTATCTCATATCTTTCCCACAGAAATAAATCCAAGCGAAGAAAGTAGCAGAGATAAAAAGAAATTACTAAAATAGATGAAGAACATGCCAGACTACCAAGCGAGACTCTACATAGAGGAGGCAGGCTCTACATTCAGAATTAAACCTCTTGACAACTAAAGAAACTGAACAACTAATTTACAAATCCAGACATCATTATTATGAACATGGAGAGAAAGCTAATAAGCTTTTAGCAACAAATTCACAAGCAAGATCATAGCAACGCAATCTCGTAATCACTAACATAACGGAGATAAAATCATCGAACACAAAAATATAATGTACACTTTAGAGACTACTATAAATCCCCATATACTACTGAGTTTAAAGAAGACAATATACAATCTAATGCATTTCTGGATACATTACAGATACCACAAATTGACGCTTTTAGTGTGGAGGAACTTGATAAACCTCTGCATTATCAGAATTACTGGATGCTATAAAGTCACTCCAAGGTGGAAAAGCAGCAGGCCCTGATGGCTACCCTGCAGAGTTTTACAAGAAATTCTCCGCTCAGCTAGCTCCCTCCTATTAGCAACATTTACAGAAGCCAGAGATAACCAATCTCTTCCACAAACCTTTCGCCAAGCACTAATCACTGTCTTTCCAAAACAAAATAAGGACTTATTACAATGTGCATCATACAGACCAATTTCACTTCAGAATAACGACGTTAAAATACTCTCTAAAATCATAGCTAGAAGGATGGAGAAAGTGCTCCCTCGTAATATCACAAGACCAAACTGGATTTATTAGGGGCCGACACTTATCTTCAAATCTTCGACGCCTGTTTAATGTAATATACTCACCAACTAAATCAAACACCCCAGAAATATTATTATCATTGGATGCAGAAAAAGCATTCGACATGATTGAATGGAAATACCTTTTACTATTTTGGAGAAGTTTGGGTTTGGCCCGAACATTTGTGCATGGATTAAATTACTGTATACTAACCCAGAAGCTTCAGTTTGCATCAATAACATTTGCTCAGACTACTTTAAACTAGAACGTGGCACAAGACAAGGATGCACCTTGTCACCACTGCTGTTTGCAATTGCCATTGAACCACTGGCAATACATTGTCGAAATACCGATCAGATAAAGGGGATTAGCAGAGAAGGACTGGAACAGAAAATCTCATTATATGCAGATGACATGGTACTGTATATATCGGACCCAGAAAATTCTGTGCCTGCAGTCTTAGCAGCACTCACAGAATTTCAAAAGCTCTCTGGTCTCAGAATTAATCTGAATAAAAGTGTACTCTTTCCGTGAATTCTCAAGCATATAATATTAGATTAGACACCCTACCTTTTATCATTGCAGAACAGTTTAAATACCTAGGGGTAAACATCACAAGTAAACATAAAGCTCTTTATCAACAAAATTTCGTCGTCTGCATGGAAAAAATTAAACAAGACTTGCATAGATGGTCAACCCTTCATCTCACACTAGCTGGAAGAATTAACACTGTTAAGATGAATATTCTTCCTAAGCTCCTTTTTATTTCAAAACATACCAATATACATTAATAAATCATTCTTTAAGCAATTAGATTCAACAATAACCTCATTTATTTGGAATTCAAAACATCCACGCATCAAAAGAGCGACCCTACAAAGACAAAAGGCAGAAGGCGGCATGGCTCTACCTAACTTCCAGTTTTATTACTGGGCAAATATACAGGCGATAAGAACCTGGACACAAATAGAAGAACATACACAGGCATGGACCGCAATAGAAGTAAAATCCTGCAGTACTTCTTTGTATTCCTTGCTCTGTGCTCCAATAAACACACGTTATCGGCAATACACTAATAACCCAATTGTGCTCCACTCACTTAGAATCTGGAACCAATGTAGAAAGCATTTTAAGACGGAGAAGCTTCTTCTGTGGCACCCTGCAAGAGAACCACCTCTTTCAACCTTCACAAACATATGCAGTTTTAATATCTGGAAAAATTTGGAATTAACTTGCTTAGAGATCTTTATATAGACAACGTCTTTGCATCCTATGAACAATTACATTCCAAATTTAACATTCCAGCTACAATTTCTTTCACTATCTTCAAATCAGGAACTTTGTTAAACAGAACCTTCCAGATTTTCCTCATCTTGCACCCTCATCCACGCTGGAAAAATATTGCTCAATTTCAAGGAGTTAGACTCCATCTCTACAATATATAAAATCATTTTACAATCCCTTCCTTTCAAAGATCCAAGAGGACACTGGGAAAAGATCTCTCAATTAATATATCAGAAAAGGAGTGGAAAGTAGCAATGCAGAGAATTCACTCGAGCTCCATATGCAAAGCATACAATTATACAACTCAAAATTATATATCGAGCACATCTGTCTCGACTAAAACTCTCCAAAATGTTTCCAGGGCATGATCCAACCTGCGAACGTTGCAACCAAGCCCCAGCCTCACTAGGTCACATGTTCTGGGCCTGCACCAAATTAACATTATTCTGGACAAAAATTTTTAATTACCTCTCAGACAGCCTTGGACTCACAATCCCTCCTAACCCATTAACAGCTGTGTTTGGGGTTCTTCCAGAGGGCTTAAAGTGGAGAAAGACAAACAAATTGTGATTGCATTCACTACACTGTTGGCACGCAGACTCATTCTGATAAACTGGAAGAACCCAAACTCTCCTCTTTTAAGTCAGTGGGAAACTGATGTGTTATATTATTTAAAATTGGAAAAATCAAATACTCAGTTAGAGGATCTGTACAGACTTTTTCAAAACATGGCAGGATCTAATCAGTAATATTTTAAAATAAGTTTATAAAGCACAGAGAATTTATTAATTTAGGTATGTTTACAAGCCTTAAATTTTACACCGTTTGGCTTGCTCTCTCTCTCAGGGGTGGGGATCGATCTGTTCTTAACTCAATTCTTTTTTTTGTAAAAACTTGATTGCTATGTATGGATTGTAATAAAATTAATAAAATAAAAAATAAAATAAATTAAATAAATAAAGTAATGCCTTTTCACTAGACTATTGGCTGAAATTATGTATCTTAAAGATAAATGAATGCTTATATTAACAATTTAGCATTTCCCTTAATGATTTCAATGACTGCATTAAAAGACCCCCTTTACACTTGACCTCAGACCAGAATTGTAACAAATTTATATCAGCCTAAATATCTATAATACATTGTAGCAACGTTTGTTAACCCCATTACCACAGTGGTAAGAACAAAAAGCACACACTTCAAATGAGGCAAACTACTTCTTTTCTGCTTTAAATAAACATTGCTTTCATTTTCCTTATAACAAAGTGTTTTCTCCTTTACTGTTAAGGTCTTTGTTAACTGTTATAGAAAGTGTTGATAAGAAATACAGTTTTGGCTTTGTTTAACAAAATAATCACACATTAAACTGCTGAGCTTTCTTAAATAAGAATAATGCATTATTAGTTATTTTGGAAAGACTGTCCATACAAGGTAATTTAGTAGTTTTCAGAGTTATTGAAGACTGCATTGTTTTTTATTTGTATTATTATTTTTTTAATTTTCTGAAATAATGGTATGCTGAAAACTTTAAAATCTCATTTTATTTGACGTTATAATAATTAATATGCATAGTATTAGCAGCAGAAAATGTGATACAATATAACAATCAGGCTTTGTGAGTACAGAAAAGCCGCCTTATGAATAGTTATCAGGAATTAAATCTTTGTTAGGTCACAGTTTCATCCATCAATTTGCACATAAACTTTTCTTTTTCAATGTAACACCAACCCAGTGGCAATTCTGGCAGCAATTAATAAAAGTTAACAGAGGGCACCAATCCATCAGAAGGCAGATTCATCAATCTAAGTAACTGTACATGTTAGGACTGCAAATGTGAACCTGAGTCCACAGAGGACACTGATGTGACCACAGGGAAAAGTCAAAAGAGAAGTCAGTGGCAGCCAAAGCTCTATGAAACAGAACCACTATTAGCTACGTTGTGGTGCCCTATTTCAAATATATAGATTTTTTTTTTATTAATAATGCTTTAATTATGATTTTTTTCACACGTACGGTATATGTTCATAGCACTATTTACATGGTGAGCTGTACTAAATACTGCATAACTCAGAAACAGAGGAATAATCTGGGGATGTGAGATGGTAGTTTAATATTTTTCTATTTTCTACCTAAATGCAAAAAGATAGTTTTGTCAAATTGGGTTAACTGCCTTTTAGCCAAGTGTTACAACCTGGCATAGAGTACTAGTGTATAAGGGGCTCTAATAGGAATGGGACAACCTGGTCCTGGAGATCCATGCCTGCTGCAGACTTTAATTCCAACCAAATCCTTAACTATACACAGATGTTTTTGATTTAATGAAAAGAAGACATAATTAGATATTCTGATCATTGTTCTGTCACCATTCTGATGTGGCAAAAATCACCAAGCTTATATTTGACTTTTCTTAGAAAATCAATTAAATAGTAGTGAGAAAGATAAGAACCCCTTAATCCTTCAACTTTTTTCTGTCCACTTTTTTCAAAGTATTTTATTAAAAACTTTAAAACATACTGTATATTGAGATAAAAATAATCTAGCTGATTAGCGGTTGTCTCCATTATTATGTTCTACTCAAAATTAATTTCATTGTGCTTAATTAAACAAAACATTAAATGACTTAATATTCTTGACATACAAGCAAATTAAAATAATGCATTGATAACATCACATTGATATAAATGCTGCTGACAAAGAGGAAGTAAGCATGATGTGAAATAAAACAATAAAGGGTTACAAAGACGTATTATTCCAGATTCAAAAGTCATTTGTTTCCAGTTCTCTACTATCACACTCACACAACAGAGGTTCCAAAGTGTATGCTGCATCACAAACCAGTCACTAAGTGATGGGTATCCTTCAGTGTTCAGCGCCCATTGTTGGTCTTTTGTGACTACATAAAATGTATAAACCAATCCAAACCTACATGTCAAATATACTGTGTGGTTGAGTAAAGTCGGTGAATGCAAAGCAGTTTGGTGTACCAACACGGCCCACTCCGTTTTGTGCTATTCCTTTTATAAACAAAAAATAACGCACAATGGCATGAAAACAACAGAATCGCTGCCATGTAGGGAAGTGGCCTTGATTGTCAGGCTTATCCTGTCGATGTAAAGACACATATGAAGACAAGATACATTGTTACTTAGGCTGTAAATTGTAAATTTGTCATTGTCATTTTATTTTATGTATACTACTGTACATTAAATAATTTAAAGTGTTACTCACTCCTTCTGGTTTTTTTTACTCTGTCTAATTGACTGAGGGTTTAGATATAGAGGGGAAAGGGTAAGGATGTGCCAAAGTACCTGACTACAGAGTGGTAAGTGCAGAGGATTTAAGACATTTTATTAAGGTCTACACAGCAAAGAGTTTAAAGGGAATAATAGGGTCACCATAGGACCCTACAAAACGAAACAAGCATATATGTAAACAACTGTACAAGATCAGCACACATATGTGAGCAGTATGATTATTCAGTCAAGCCTCAGCAGAAGAGTGCAAAGCTATAATTAAATGGCAAATAATAAACAATGAACATCAAGAGCCAACAGAATTATCCATAAAATGAGAACTGCACCTCAAATTGTGTTTGAATTTTCACATAATGATCATCCATCCATCCATCCATCCATTTTCCAACCTGTTGAATCCGAACACAGGGTCACGGGGGTCTGCTGGAGCCAATCCCAGCCAACACAGGGCGCAAGGCAGGAACCAATCCCGGGCAGGGCACCAAACCACCGCAGCGTAACGATCATATAATATTATTATATTGTTTTACTGTTTGTGAAAAAATATGTAATGTCTGGTTGATAGAACATTTATGAGTTGAATTTGTGGTGCATTTCGATTTCAGAGATAATTCAGCTTGCTTTTGTTGTTTATTTTAAAACCAATTTAAAATTTTAAAATTATTCTTTTTCTCACTTTATTTGATGCTTGATTGAACAATCACCTACTCACATAGTGTATTGTAGCTTTAAGGTGCTCAGTTAAAAAAATTAATTTTTGCAACACATATTCACCTGACACAGGCCAACACCAGAAAGATTAATTTAATTTTAAGCATGCACATGAATTGATAATATGCACACACAGAATACCCAGTACTTCAAGTACAATGCGATTTATAAAAATCTTGTTGCCGCCTGAGGAGGCCTAATTAAATATAAACTGCTGGTCCAACACTTTGAAATGTTATCAACACATCAAAGTCACATTATTCTTTTTTATATTCTGATGAACTTTCTGGTTAATGACAATACATATTTTCACTTTGAAAGACACTTGGAGAAATACAGGGCTATTCAAAATGAAAGCAAATTTCAAAAATTAATTTCAAATAAACTGTATAAGACAGAAACACATTTCACACATCACTGGATAGAGAAAAGTTCAAAGTTTGGTCCTATTGTCCTTGAGGTTGCATGCAGTCAACATGAGCACCATGTGTAGCGTGACAAGCATCAAAACGGTAGACCATTTCTTGCCACACACGAGTCAACTGGTCCTTA
This sequence comes from Polypterus senegalus, assembly GCF_016835505.1. Classification (NCBI taxonomy): domain Eukaryota; kingdom Metazoa; phylum Chordata; class Cladistia; order Polypteriformes; family Polypteridae; genus Polypterus; species Polypterus senegalus. The sequence continues at coordinate 127,512,319 of NC_053162.1, forward strand.
GTTACTGAATTCACAGCTTCCTCAATTCGATGTCGCAAATCTTGAAGATAAGCGGGCATAGGTGGAACAAAAACTCTTCCTTTAATGTACCCCCATAGATAAAAATGCAGGGAGTAAGGTCTGGAGACCTGGGAGGCCATAGACAAAGAGCAGGATCTTGTCTACCTCTTTCAATCCATCATCATGGAATGGTGTCATTCAGGTAACGCCAGACCCCCAAGTGGAAATGAGGCAGGGCACCATCTTGTATGAAAATGAAGTCAGCACTTGGTGGCATTCACTGGTACTTTTAGGCAGTCTTTTAAATTTTGAACTTTCCTCTATCCAGTGATGAGTGGAATGTGTTTCTATCTTATATAGTTTGTTTAAAATAATTTTTTGAAATCTGCTCTTTCATTTTAAATAGCCATGTATTTAAGAAGATGATTACAAGACATTTGAAAAGGAATAGCCAAAACATGCCTGTCTCCAGTGAATGTCAGTGGAACTGATTTAAGCAAATGAATCAAATAAACATAAAGTCACCATGATCTTAGCATATTCTATCACCATTTTACATGTATTTCATACATGATTAAATCCTTTGGTTGGCTGTCTGCAAGATGTAAGAGCCTTTTAGCTGCTGAGTATCATTGGTGAGACATACTGTATATGCCTATAGGCCAGCAAGGTAGTTTCCAATAACAGGATATTCCTTAAATTTGTTTTTGAAGCTTTTTACAAAGATTAAAATGTACATATTGCAATCATCAGTGTCACCCTGGCCACTGGAGGGGTCTTCAAAGATTTCTGAACCAACCTATTTTGACATTTTTTTTCAATATTCACTGGCTCAGTAATTACAAGCATAGAGTTTCAATTTGAGTTGAAAGAAATAAAAAAGAAAGAAAAGATCAAAAAAGAAGCTCTTACATAATACAGGATATTATGCAACAAGCACTTAACCGAAAACAATGCAGGATGCTATGTAATAAAAATGTAGACAAGTAGATTTTTGTAGGGGCTCTAAATAAAAATCGACTTAAAGTGAACAACACAAGAAAGAACTTTGATTTAAAGTTATTTTAATGAAACTACTCCAGGAAATACAGGCAGTTATTAATATAATAATAGATGATTTTTATCCACAAAAAACAAATGAAAACGTTCAGAATTTTCTGTTGTTATAGGTTCAATGAAAATTATTTGATTATGCACACATTAATAGCTAATACTGTGGTAGAGTAAGAAAAGTTATGATTGTAAAATACAAGGTATTATATTCTTAAAACCTTAAATAGTATAATATATGCGGATATCTCATTTAAAAAATTTCACAGCTTTATTATTTAAAAGTACATGTATGTTAATTTCCTTAATATATGAATTTAAGAAAAAAAATGTGTAAAGGAAGACTGCTTTTTGTACACCTGAAATTGTATTAAATGAAAGAAACATCTTCATTGGCATCTTGATCAATTTTATTGACAGGATATAGAGTCAATAGCTGGAACTGTAGGCACGTGTACTGGTTGAATGTAAATATTAAAAGGGGAAAAAGCAACATGGAATGTGTTCTACAGTTACACTCTTTAAGCAGTGTAACAAAATGCATAGAGCAGATGCAGTGCTGCATCCTCGACTAGGATCCACATGAACAGAATATAACTGCAAAAAGAAAAGAAACATTTAACAGGAAATTCCATGGGACTGCAGAACCATCCAAATAAGGCAAGGCTTCTTTGCCAAAATCAGGCTTTTAAATCATTGAGGTCTGTCCTCCTCAGAAGGGCGGAGTGGTGGCTGTGAGGCTAGGGATTTGCACTGGCAATCGGAAAGGTTGCCGGTTCGAATCCCGTAAATGCCAAAAAGAGACTCTACTTCATTGGGTCCTTGAGCAAGGCCCTTAACCTGCATTTGCTTCATCCTGGGTATGATGTTAATCTGCATCCAGCCATGCATGTAGGCCCTCCAATCTGTAGGGAAAACCTGGGGGTTGGTAAAAAACCTCACACTGTACCATTCCATCACCCATTGCATGGCTGCACTTGGGTCTTAATCTGGGATTATCATGTGGTGGGTGCAGCAATGTGTGCCTGCTCCTAACCTCTCTCTCCTAAGAAGTTGATCTATCAATGAATGCTGATTTCCAGTGGCTAGACCATTTAGATATCGGCTAGATTGGACCAGAGAGGAAGGGACTTGGGAGAGCTGGACTGAAGCAATGTCAATGTTCATAGGTTGGGCCCTCCTGCACTATAAAGGCAAAACAGGAAATGCAATTGCTGACTGCGTCATCTTGTTACCCTTCCTCTGAGTTCTTATTTGGTCTGAAACCATAAAACACCTCCTAGGCTTGCATTTTCATTTTTGATAGTAGGTTACCATAATAAATCTGTCTGAATTTAGAACCTGTTTTATCACAGAAAGGCTTCGAAGAAGCCTCTCCTATACACTAGAAGTACTACAGGCAATGCAATGCATTGTGTTTTTAAATGTTTAGTTGTTTCCTCAGTATGTTCATCGTGCTCCTGTCCATCCTTGACTTTTCCTAATTGCTGCACTGCTAGCATTAAAGTTGTGCCAGGTGTTTGAGAGCAGTAAAGCTCTCAGTATACAAAATACACTGTCAGCACCAGTTTTACATGCAGAAAGGAGAACGTGCAAGATGGAACATTGTGGACAGAACAAGTTGCATGTACAGAGCCGAGCGCTGAAGAGCACAGTGCACATCAAATTGATGATGGGTGTGTAATTTGCATTTCAAGTTGTCTAACAACATTACATTGCACAGACACTGCTTTCCCATATGCAAAAGCAACAATAAGCGGTCATCTTTCTTTGCGTGTGTACAAATGGGTTGTCTTCCAGGAACAACTAACAGGTTACAACCTACAGATATTCTGCAGCAATTACAGTAAAGTAAGTTAAGCCTTGCATGTTCAAGCAAAACATTTGCATAGACATCCCAAGATTTGTTGATTACTTAAAAACCCTCGGTTTGTTTTAAAGCAGAGATGGAACAGACTGCGCTACTACACCCTCTGAAGTACTTCTTGGACAATATTTCAGTAAATAAAGTTGTAAAGTCCAGTGATAATGGCAATTGTCAAGTGAAATGGGACAGAGCATTATTACCCTTAGAAGTGCAGGCCTTTAAAGAAAAATTACAAAAAAAAAAATTAAAGTGTTATTAAGTACAGTGTCCTACACAATCTAAAGGCAATTGAAACTGGAAGAAACTCTAATAGGAAGAGATCAGTCAGACCCAAAGTCACAACCCAATGAGAAGACAAGTTTCTGTGGGTCACCAGCTTGTGTGACAGGAGTCGCACAGTACAACAGCTTAAAGCAAGTCATAGTCTTTACTAAGAAGAGGAAACTTTGTGGTGCAGGTTTGACAAGGCAAGCAGCAGTAAGAAAACCATTCCTTAATACTAGAATCCCTGAAGCCTACAAATGTTTTTGTTATTTTGCAAATGTATCGATTAGCAGCATGCAGTCTGCACTAATCCCCCTTTCCATTCAGTTAGATGAAGGCATCACCCAGCTGCAATTGTCTGTTTTAGCTGTGTTTTGAACATTTTTTGCCTTGCAATTCCTCTGTCATTCTACCTTTACAAAGATCATTGCAGACACAGAACACACATGAAACATTTGTATTTAAAATCATGGTATTTCATTTCCCTATATAATTTGTTACAACTCATTGGCAGATAAACACTTCAACACAGACTGCAGCTGTGACAGTTATGGCTGGGTGATGCCTTCATCTGGCTAAAAGGGGGGCAGGCTGTGTCCTGTTAACTGACAGATTTGCAAATCAATAGCAGGCAATTGGCACAGTGATAAGAACTATAAGCCTACTTGCGTATGTCAGGAATATTTAAAGAGGTCAGGGACAACAAAAACATTTGTAGGCTTCAGGGATTCTAGTATTAAAGGACAACATGTGGCCTTGAAATACTGGCTGTGGACTACTGCAGACTGGAAAAAAATCTTATGGACCGATGAATCAAAATTTGAAATCTTCAGTGCATCATGCAAGGTGTGTTTGTACACCATCAAATTAGCGAAAGGATGGTCCCTCAGTGTGTGACACCAACTGTCAAACATGGAAGAGGAAGTAAGATAGCATTCTGACTCAAAAGGGTTGCCAATGTTTGGGTCTTATGTCAGCAAAAGGTGGCTACTTTGATGAAACAAAAACTTGAATAAAGGTTTGTACACTTAATGATTCCTGGACCTGGCATTTTTAATTTGTTCTATGCCTTGATTTCATGAAACATTAAAACATTAAACTGTGTGCATTTCCATAAAAACTGAAAAAAACTGAGGTGTTCTAAAACTTTTGACAAGTAGTGTAGCTGTTTTGTTTTTTTTTTGTTTTTTAAGGAACCTCATTTGTGGCCAAGTATTGTGCTCCATTTGTTGAGATTCAATCTTTCATTCTAACATTTGCATACATTGCTGGGTCTGTGGAAATATTACTGGTGAACTCTTTCCAGTGCTATTCTTTTTACATGCAGCTCACTTCATCCACAATCTTCCACCTCAAGTATTCTTCTTTCCACATGTCATATTGATAATGTTGTATGAAAACTTTGCAGTGTGTTTTCAGGTGAGTTTATATACTTTTTTTTTTTAGCTAATTGAAATAACTGGAGCAGCAATAGTTTTTAGATTAGCTCATTACCATTTTTAAAATGTACTGAAAATGTAGGAGTGGTTATAAGTGATATATTCTTCTGTGATTAATGTATTGTTGAATGGAGGAGAGTTAAACATTAATTTATATTTGGTTAACAACATACAATACATGTGAGTGTGTGTATATGATTCATTACATTTATTACACACACAGTATTTCAATATAATGGTACTCATATTATACATTTTTTTCTAAAAGGCACCTCATTCAAGTGGCCAAGTACCATGTTGCAACGGCCTTTCCATTTGCATAAAGAAAGCCTACTGTTCTTTTTCTAATTTGCATACTTCATTGGGTCTGCAATGTTTGTGAAAACTTTGAAAGCAAGTTGCTTCACTTAGACCTCATTCTGTCAAAATCTGCCATCTCACATGTTAATTTTTCAATACATCAAATTGATGCTGTTAGTGTCCTTTGATTTCCAAATGTATGAAACATTTTACATTTTCAGTTCTCTGCTGCAATGCATTTGAGCCCAAAACTACAGTCTACTACCTTCTGTCAGTAGTTTCTTCAGACTCTACCCAGGTATGAATGTCACACTAGGTTATTTGTTGGAGATGTGACCCCCTCATGTCTGATTGGCCTAGCTAAGAAAGGAACCTGGATTCCAGTTCCCGGTGGTAGAATACACCAAATTAGCAAGCAGGAGATCAATCTTAATATATTTTAATCTTTAAGCATTATTCCAATAACTAGTGATGTAAGCAAAAGCAAATAGAGTATGACAACACACACCATACAGCCTGGATCATCCTGTAGTTCTGTGAAACAGACAAAGATCAGCAGCACATCCAATATGTCTGCCATTGTATAGGAACCTGATGTCTTGCAATTTTTTGAAACTTGGGTTGTGAGGGCTTCTTTAGGGCTTGTTTTAGGAACTGTGACTGTGCACATGGCTAATCTGCATATATAATTAGCCATGTGATGCTCTGCTGCCTGCTCACAGGGATCAGTGTTATGTATCAGGTGGCAGTACATTATAGCAACCTAATGTGGCCATCAGAAAACAATGCTTACATTTTTTCTAAATGTATTTGGTATGGAAATCTAGCAGTGTTTCTCAACCTTTAAGGCTTCAGGACCCATTTTTATCTTTTTAAATTAACTGATGACCCCCATACAGCAATCAAAGTCTAATATTGGGTTTAAGAGAATGGAATGACTGTGAGTGGAAGAGCAAGGTTTCCCCTTGTCAAACAAGTGTAATTAGAGATGGGAAAAATATCGCCCAGCACTGTCAAAAGCTTTGGTGGACTGGTGGCCTGGGATGGTTTCTGTGCAAGCCTTTTATGTCCACATCAGTAATGAGCCAATTTTCTGATATCACAATAAAATTTCATTGTGTAATATTCACAACATACTGTGCACTGAGTATTGCCATTGTCATTCTTTTCACATTTTTGATTAAACAAATCTAAATATCATATAGCAACACACATAGAATTAAATGACCAATGACAAAAGCATGTTAATAAACTTTTACTGGAAGAGCCTGAAATAAACACACAAAATGGTATCAAACCTCCAGTTCTCTGTAAAATAGACAGACATTATTGTCCGTGCCTCAACTAACAAACTAACATGTCAAGTTACGCCTTTTTCTTTTATTTTCTTTGTAGATTCAATCCTGTGGCCATCATGTGTTGTTTTTTTTTTTTGAATTGAGTAAAACTCTCCATCAGGGCCACATTCACGTATAGTCTGAGCACCCACATCATGGCATGTCAATCAGATTGAATGTGCTCACACAGTTTGAGCACATATTTGACTGGTGAATTTATTGTTCAGTGTGAATAACTGCCTGCCTACAATTTGTAAAAATTATGCTTTACAGTAAATATGCATGAAAGTTCTGTGCATGGCTACTACAACTCTATCATGTTACACTGGCCTTGCAAAGCATTATGAAGTGCCTGAACAAAAATGTTCTGTTAAGACAGCCGAAAGATTAAATTCCTGGAAAATATTTGGCAGTCAAGGTCACTGGCGAACAGAGTATCCTTGCATTAATGGATTTTGCTGATTAACACTATTGAAGATGGTGGGAATCAGTTGATATGATTTGCACAAACTTCTGGCACACACTTGCAAAGTCATTTACATTATCTTCAATTATTTTAGCCCTTTCTGGTAACTTGCTGGGGTTCCTTTATATTTTTATTTGTCAGGCAACTAAAACAGGTGATGGATCTGAAGGTAGTGAAAGGCTGCATTAAGCTGCTTTGAAAAGGCAGCATTAGATTCCTGTCTATTTTGAATGGTTTCACATTACAAACTGAAAATAAATGCACAGAGAAAAGAGAAATGTACTGTATTTGTCTCTTAGAAAACCTGCACTGGTGCAAACTACAAAGTACAATTTAATGAGTTTTCAGACTATACTACAAATAGAAGTAATCTACAGTGACCAGATGTCCCGGTTTCCCCGAAAGATCAGGAAATGTCCCGTCTGTGGTGTTTTCCGACAAAATGCGTACTTTTCTCTAGAGGCCTAGCCCCCATTCAGCCTTTCTCATTCCAAATCATACTTTCTACACATCATGACGTCAGACGGTTAGTTGACCTTCTTCTGAGTCTGATGCCTGCTGGTGGCCATTGTTTGCAGTATGGAAATGCACGGAAGGCGAGAAGGTGGAAGTGGACGCATCGTCAGATGGTATCGGCCGTGCCTTTTGATACGACATGTTTTGGCTATGCTACGGTCTGAGCCAGGAATTATCTTATTATTCCTGCTTAGAGCCTGATATAAGAGCTGATGCCTGATTCAGTCATTCACTTGTCAATACGGCGTTTGAGGTGAGCCGTTTTCACTGAACTTAAAGCTTAAACTTAAAAGAGTTAAACTTGCCAATTTATTTTGTACGACAAAATTGAAAGTGCTGACAAAGTTCATTTTTTTTAACTTTAATTTTAGCTCTTTAAGTAAGTACTGCTGTACACACTTTATTGTATAGTCCCAAGTCTGCAGACTGTACTCTATGTAAATTTCGTAGTAGTTGTGAATCTAATAATATTAATTTATATATTAATAATAAATGAATATTTGACACAAGTCACAACAACATTTGCGGATGTTTGCCTGTTCCTTACACTTACAGCTGTATTTTACTTTGTTTTTCTTTAGTTTAGAGTGCAGAGTGACATTGCTTCTTCCCTTACCTCTTTGGAATTTAGTTTGCTGTTTCTTCTTTTGAAGTTGGGACATGCACTAGCAGTAGCACATGTACATGGTATGCAATATTATGAATGAAGCACGTTTATCCTGCAATTGTAACTGACCTACGGCTACATTACGTCTATTAACTGAACTGCACATAATGAACTGAAACTGTTCAACAATTTAGTTTTTAACTTGTGTTCCTATCTTCTAAGTCTTTTCTTACTTTTTACTTACTTTTATATAATGTACACTAATGAGTTTGTTATTTGCTCTTCAGGAAAGCGTGTCTTTCAGTCAATTTTCACGAACTGTTTTTGGCAAGATCTAGCCTGTAATTTCATGAAAAATAGCATACAATGGTATAGAACCCTACTTTGAAAATGGGTATATGTTTGTGGTTTAATAAAATGATTGTTTCAAATGGAAGAAACTCGTACAGAATAAGATGCAGGAAACCCGAAAATAGGCATTTCCATTATTAAAGTCTATCTGGCTTATGGGTGGCTCCGCCCCCCAGACCCCCCTGAAGGGTGTCCCAAGTTGCCCCCAGAAAAATCTGGTCACTATAAGTAATCTGAGTCTAAAACAGCTATGAGAAAACTTTCACAAAATATAAACTTAAGCAGCATAAACTAAAATATCTCAGAAGAGAAACCAGACTTTATAGTTGGACAAATACTTGGAAAGGTATTTAATAATGACATGGAACGAACAATCCTAAACAGAATTTATCTTATTCACAGGTTAAGCAAGAAATTTGAAATTTTAATGCAAAATGCTGAATACTGTATATATCAGTTTTAACTAGTATTAACACAAGGAGCTGCCACTGAGCCCTAAACACCAAACATAACTCCACCAAACACAGTTTAGGGATAAAATAAAAGGCTTTTATTACCCAGAGATACATTCACAGGCTTTTTAACAATCTAACAATGTATATATTGTTAATAAAGCTCATTCTCCTCCCCCATCTTCTTCCAAAACTAAGTTTACACCCCCTGCCTCCCGACTCAGCTGAATGAGGCAGAACGGCTCCTTTTACGTTGGATCAGGGAGCACTTTTGGTGTTATGGAATTGCATGCCAGAAACACTTCTGAGTCATATGGAAGCTCTCCAAAGACCTTGACAGGGTGACCCTCCTGTACTACAATACTTAGGCAACCCTGTGGCTGACCATACTGGGCTCCAGCCATGGGCGCACTGCCACATGTTTTTCAAAAAGTGCATTTGTCCCTTATCCATCCATTATTTGATCATCACGATAGAGAAAGAAACTGAGGACCATCCCAGCCGAGTTGTGTCTCCTTTCTTGTACATTAAGGCCTTCTTTGCCAGTTAGGTAATCAATCGCAACCGCAGTCAGGATGCCAGTCAATCCAGTCCGGCACTAGCTTGAGAAAAAAGTTCTGTTTTGCTGTGACGAAACTGACAATAGAGTTTTAAAGTTTGTAAAATAGATATTAAAACATTCTATATTCAAAAATGGTCCAATAATCGAATTTTTCAGGAAAGTTTTATTCATTAATGTTTTGGCAAGACATAACATATTCAATTAAAAGTCTTCACAAAATGCTAAATACCCGCATAAGCAATGATTACAGGTAATACATTTGTGAGGACTGGCCTCTGTAAGGTAGGCTGGTGCAGGAAATGTGGTGAGGTAGAGCCTTAAAGGCAGCAGACATGATCAGATGTCTGGCAGCAGGAGCAGCCACTATTATCTCCTCAGCTACGTAATGTTTACTGCTGTAAACTCCCCCTGTCAGGTGGTATAGACGTAATAAATCACTCCAAAGTGATCCAATATTTACATTACTTCTGCAAACATGTGTTCAGGCCCTGGACATAGTAGATTCTTATTTTAACTTTTAATGAGTAATTAGTAATTAGTAATTAAGTGAACTCAGAATCCATTTTTCCATTGTCTGTAAACAAAGTAAATACACTTGCTAGGTCACTGTGTTACAACAAGCATAAAATATAAACAACTCACCGTGTCTATGTTTAATGAAAATATTGAACCTTTTAAAACCATATTATTTAAAATAAACTTACCTTTCCACAGCTTTAATGGTATGGGTGATACTGGAGAAAACAAAATTTTCTCACAGCATGCACTGTGTAAGTAAAAGCATAGGAAACAGAAAGGCAGAAAAACTTGAACTGTATCCTGGACGTAAGCAAAGAAAAAAATTATAAAGTCATTGCAATGCTTTGCTGTTAGAGGTCACCATTTACATGGCCGCCCCCAAATTTGAAACCTGAATTTGTAATACAAGAAGAAAGTCCTTGCAATTCGTCTCTGCAGAGTCATCTTTGTCTTCAATAGCTGGAAGCCTTACTAACTGTGTTACTGTTTGGACATACATTCGATCCCTTACTTGAAATGTCACTATGGAAGTGTTGCAGTCAGGACATGGGTAAGTTTTGACTCTTCTACCATTTGGCAATGATGCACTTGGAAGCTGTACATCCATAAGCAAAACTAACCTCTTCAGCCTTTAACTCATCACAGTTAGCTTGCCATTTCTGATTGAGCTGAAGTCCAGGTAAGTAATGTCTGATGAAATTACTCCAGAAGTGATCAACTAAAATCTGATTCTGGCACCATTGCCATCACCCCAGCAAGTCATCTTGAGGGTAACTACCTGTGGCAGTGAAGTGTTTCGCCTCCCCATGACCAACATATTTGGAGTTTTTGGGTCTGGAACCACTGTGTCTGATTCATAACCAAGGGGTTTGGAGTTTAGTACACCCTCAACGTCTATAAGAACTAATACAGTCTCAGTTACAATGTTGTTTCCAAGAAAAATTTGCAGAACACTTTTCACTGACTGGATTTCTTTTTTCCCAAGTCCCTCTAAAATGTGGAGTGCTTAGTGGGTTAAACTTAAATTTCATTTCCTCTTTATCAAGTTACAATAAGGATGCAATGGCTGCAACAGCTTCCCTTAACTCAGCCTCTCCCCCTTGGAAATTTGTACCTCTTTTGGATAAATGTTGAGCAGGCTGGCCTCTTCTTGACACCAACTGACGGAAAGCCATAAGGAATGCATCTGTATCTTAAATATAAATGAACACAATGAGTAGTCATGCATTTGAAGCATTTTTCTGTCCTCCGTCCAATCTTCACTGTAAAAGGGCTAATGCAGTCAACTCCTGTTGACCAGAATGGTGCTTTAAGCAAACGATGGCAGATCTGCCATCTTTGGAGCCTCAGGGTTGGTGCTCCATCACTGGAATTCCCTACATTGGTGCTGATGCCATCTGGTAGCCTCGCAACACCGTAAAATCCAATATTTACATCCCCAAATATGATACAGGCCTGAAATGTAGGAATGGATATATATTAACAAATGAAATGAAGTTGACCAGACAAAACATGAAATATCTTGGGTTCATCCTGTCTTCAATGAAACAAAAATGAAAGTAAATTTAAGAATCACTGCAGTTTTTTTTTGCATTTTCTATTTGTAGTCAATGAGGTAACATATCAGTGAACTGTGTGTGCCTATCAGGGTCCACTGTACACATTTCACTATATAGTGTGAGCATTTTAGCATGCAATGTATGTGTTTCACTAAAACGTGATCTAATGTTAAGAATGAATGTTAATGACAACCCATTAAGTGCAACCCACCTCAACTGAAACTAACAGAGTGCCAACTCAAGCCTGGCAGCAGGTGCAATCCCAAAACCTTATGTGACACAAACACCAAGCTCTCTCAAGTACCAGTAGAATACAATGATTAAAAATAAATAAATAACACCATAAAAATAAACACACGCCAAATCTGTAAATTTGAATCCTGACATTGTCATGTTAGATGTTTGGAAAGTGCCGCTCAAAGTATACAGTATGCAACAGTTTTTGCTTAAAGGGAAGTGAAGTTTATCATTCTGAAATGAAAGTACATATCTCAAAATGGCTGGATTGCAGCACATGTCATGTTTTTGTAAAATATTATTTCAGGACTCTTAATCAACAAACTTTCTGCTGAAGTCTGTTTACATGGTTCAAAAGCTCCAAAAATGGCATTTATTAAGCTTTGTAATAGTGCTGGGTGATATACCGGTTCATACCAAAAACCATTTTTTATTTTTGTTGTGATATGGATTTTTCTTATACCGCAACACCGATTTAAATTGCTAAACAACGTTTGGAACGTGACGCAGCGGGAAACTGCTTAAGGGGGGACCTTTTTCACTGCTACACCGCTAAAAAAGCATGCAACAGAGTACATACGTTAGTGTAGGTATTGTGTGAGGCCTCTTTTTCACTGCTACACCACTGAACACGTATGCAGGAGAGTACATGCGGTAATGGAGGTATTGCGCTGTGAAAATGGACAGAGAACATTCCGAAACTGAAGCTGTAGCAGACAATAAAGTTGAACATGATGGCACAATCAATCAATCAATCAACATTTATTTATATAGCACATTTTCATACAAAAAAATGTAGCTTAAAGTGCTTTACAAAATGAATAGAAAAATAGAAGACACAATAAAAAATAAACATAAGTCAACATTAATTAACATAGAATAAGTAAGGTCCGATGGCCAGGGTGGACAGAAAAACAAAAAAACTCCAAAAGCTGGAGAAAAAAAATAAAATCTGTAGGGGTTCCAGACCACAAGACCGCCGAGTCCCCTCTGGACAATCTACCTAACATAAGTCAAACAGTCCTCTTTGTATTTAGGGTTTTCATGGAAGGACCTGATGATGATGGTCACGTAGACTTCTGGCTTTCAGTCCATCAATGTTGGTGCATCATGATGCTTTGAGTAGGTGGTGGTGGCGCAGGCCGCCACCACAAAGAAACCGGAAAAAGAAACAGAAGAGAGAGTAGGGGTCAGTACGGATTTTGGAGCCACTGTGAATAGTTATTATGATGAATTGAACATACAGAGTATCAGGATTAAGTTAAAGTGAAGTTATAAAAAGGCCATGTTAAAGTAATGTGTTTTCAGCAGTGTTTTAAACTGCTCCACTGTATCAGCCTGGTGAATTTCTATTGGCAGGCTATTCCAGATTTTAGGTGCATAACAGCAGAAGGCCGCCTCTCCACTTCTTTTGAGTTTAGCTTTAGTTTAGGCACAGAAGAACTTTTGCTGTAAAAATGGAGTCACGTCTGTTTCCTGGAGATACTTTGGTTTTAAAAGTTCAGATGTGGACCATTATGCTCAAATCTGTGAATACTATTTCTATACCACTGGATAATACTGCAAGCCAAGTTGTACTTGTTTTATTTTTTTTCAGTACTGTGTGATGTACCTGGGTACTGTGTAACAGTGTGATGACATGTTTACTTTATTCTCGACATTTCTACTTTAATCTCAACATTTATGTTGAGATTAAAATTGACATTTTGACTTTATTCTCGTAATGTGTCATTAAAGTAGAACATCATAGACTAAACTTCATCTTAAAATGAATATTTAATTTACTAGATTTTCACAAACCCGTCATAAGTTATGTAGCACATTAAATGCTTTGTTTTAGTGTTCCCCGAGCCATGTTAATCGCTATGTGCTTCTTAAACTGACTTCCTCTTGCACTAAGAGGAGGCACAGGGAGCACACAGAATACATTAATTTCATGATATTCCTGCTCCCTGAATATTTAGAATGCTAAGATAAATACTTGATATAATTTTCATGATGAAATGCATTAAAGCATGTATTAATTATGTGGGGGCATGGAGGATGCACTGCTGCCTCGCAGCAAAGGGGTCCCGGGTGTTCCATGCCTTCAATTTGCATGTTTTTCTGGTGGGTTTACTCGGCGTGCTTCAGTTTCCTTTCAAAGTCATGTAGGATGTGGGCTTTTGTTATGCTATATTGACCCTGCTAGTGCATGTATTGCTCGCACCAGCACTACCGCCACACTACCGTGCATGTTTAACAGCTGCTTTAATGCATTTCACCCAGAAAATGATATCAAGTGTTTATTTTAGCATTCTAAATTTTCAGAGAGCAGGAATATCATGAAGTGAATGTATTATTTGCAGTGATCGCTGCCTGCGCCTCCTCTTAGTGTAGAGGAAGTCAGTTTAAGAAGCGCGTAGCGATTAACAACTGGGTCAGGGAACACGTAACAGAAAGCATTTAATGTGCTACATTCATTTATGACGAGGTTTGAGAAAACCTAGTAAATTAAACATTGATTTTAGGATGAAGTTTAATTTACGACATTCTACTTTAATTATAAAATAAAATATGAGAATAAAGTGGGAATGTCGACTTTAATCTCGACATTAACAACGATATATACAGTCCGTATTTTTTTCTTCACCGTTTCCCTAATATGATGAATTTTAAGGCTATACCACAAATAGCATTATAAATGCAAGTTGCAGTTTTATTATTCATGTATGTAGCTTAGCTTGAAGCAAGGTCCATATTAAGGCAATTTGCCTTAATCATGGTTCAGTTGGTAAAGATTTCATAACCAAATAGCACTTGTTTTATTTTATTTTATTTTTATTTAGTGAATACTGTGTAATGCACCTGGGCTTGAAGTCTTGAAGTAATAGTATTATTACTGGAAATTGCACTATTATTTATTTTATTGCTATTATTTATTCGTTTAAATATTATGCAGTTTAATGATGGTAAGGTTGTTTAAAAAGTCACTTTAATTTGTCAGTGGACAGAGATTGTTAACATTAACAGAAAGTGTAGTTGGTTAACAAAAAATATTTACTGTTTATTCCTTTTCTAAGACATGTTCAGTGCAATGCAACATTTGATATTAAGTGTAAATGCCTTTTTGGATGGTTGAAAATAGGTTGTCAAAATTTTAGTTTAATTTGTTTGCAAAATTTGTTCAAAAAAAAGATTCTATATTTTGACTGCAGCTGCCATGCAATGTGATTCCTTCTCTTCATTAGTGCCACCCCCTTGAAAACTATCACTTTATGGGGCCATGCAAACCTGTATTAATACTTGCGTGCACATTAAAATGTTTTTGTTGTACAATGTACAATTCTCATGACAGTGGAATAAGTTATTTTAGCCAGTCTACTGCAGTAATTGCAGTGGAAAATGTGGTTAGCATCCACTCATGTATAGGAAAAAAATACAGTTGAATACCGTGAAACCGGTATAATTTTGAAAAATACAGTGATATAGAATTTTGGTAATACCACCCAGCACTACTTTGTAATAAAACTCTTCATATTCTTTGAAATAGGCAAACATTTAACATCAACTATCTCAAATCTAAAATACAATAAAATACAACTAAGTTGCAAACCTGGACAGCAAATAAAGGAATGACTGATGCATGTCTGAAGGTATTGCTTCCCTTTTTGTTTTCATAGCCACCAAATCTATGTAATTGCACAGTTACATGTCACTTGGGAAGAGATAAGAGCAAAAAGAGTTCAAAGGTTCGGGCATAATTGGCTTAACATATCATTGATGAAAATTACAATCGTGGACTGAACCCAAACAAGGGTTTAAACCAAAATTGGTGACACAAAAGCAGGCCAAATCAGAAAACGGAGGCATTCTTTGAATTGGTGTACTTGAATTTGGTATTGAATTGGTGTATTTGAGTACAATGATGTGGCCTGTAGGGGGCACTCTTGATCCATCTCTGAATCAAAATACATCTAAAAAGATCAAATGGAAAAATCAAAGGGATTGATTAAATAAATAACAAACACAAGAAGGAACTTTCAATAATGGCCAAGCAGGTACATTTTGTAACAGTTTCCTTCAAAGAAGTGTATGAAGGCTTGTTTTGACTATTAAATATTCATAATTTTGTTGTATTTCTTAAAGTGTGGACAATTTTCTGCATAGAAATCCACTAAAACTGGGGGTCTCCAAGTGTCAATAGGCATGTCTTGTGTACAATAGATAAGTCACAGTCGCAGCTTCACTTCTGTCACTGTTGTGCACTTGTTTAACAAAATACAACAAAACAAAATAAAAACATGACCCAGTGTAGCAATACCCCTATTAAAGTTCACACTTTTATGTTTATTACATATCATTGCTTTTTCTTTGCTTCTTACAACAACGAAAAAAAACCTGTATGTATTCCTAAAGTGAGAACAGAACACTTGGGGCAATGAGGGAAGGGAACAAGGGCTTGAGTGACTGCTGCCACCCTTTTGTGCAAGCCCATGCAATGTGTTACATGATAGTTACACATGTATTTTGAGAAAAGAAGTGTGACATAAACACAAAACATAATACTTAACATACATGTAGAAACATCAGGCAAAATATAAAATAAATGTATACAGTAATAATTATATGATAATTATATATACAGTGTCACACACGTGTGCTTAGGAGGCAGTCAACAAGCCCTGAGGTGAGTGAAATATCACAAGATGAAGGGTTGATTTGTGGTACCAACGCCTCTCTCTCTTTTTCATCAGACTAAAAGAACAAAAATAATTCCTTGTACTCACCACTCCAACTTCCAGATTCACAAAATGGCCGCCCAACGTCAATCCCACTTCCGGTCTGCCGTTGATGACGTCACTTCCGTCAAGACCACGATAAGATAATTTCTGGTCTCCCGTTGATGACGTCACTTCCCTCCACCCGTTCTGATTTAATCTCCTGCCACATCACTTCTGTCAGCCATGTTATTCTATATAAAAATCATGTCACTGTTTCTGTTGATCAATTGCTTTTTGATCACCATTTTGTTGCTTGTCTGTTGGACATTATACAGGGACATTCCCCAACTCCTTTTTGTATTGTAGAGTGTTTATTTACGACAACAGATCTATGGCTTGCCAGAATGTTATCACATAGATCTACAATGAGTTCCTTGGACTTCATGGCCTGTTTTTTGTCATGTAATGCAGTGTGAATTGGAGGACCTTTTATACACAGGTGTGTGCCTTTGTTAACTAATTCATAATTTACCACTAATGAACTCTAATCAAGTTCTTAGACACATCTCAATGAGAACTAAAACAAACAGGATGCACCTAAGCACAATTTGAGTTACTGCAGCAGAGTCTGAATACTTATAAGAATGAAAGATTTAATTTTTTGATGTGTAATAAATTTGCAAACCTTTCTGAAACATGTTCTCACTTTGTCATTATGGGTTATTGAGTGTAGATTGATGGGAAAAAATGGCACATTTATCCATTTAAAATCTGAAATCTACAACATAAAATCAGCAGAAAGTGAAGGGGTCTGGATACTTTCTGATCCACTGCATATTGTCTTATTTACATTTCTAAGTTGCAGAAATTACATTAAAAAATTAAGTTTTTTAGAGCACACTTTTCTCCTGAAGAAATACAAACAGTGTTGGAGCCTTTCAGCAACAAATAAAACACAAAACAAATTTGAACTAATCTTCAATAAAACTCGACTTCTTTATAGTCTTCTCAGACTTAATAAAATTCAATAGCATCTTCTCAGAGCTTGACTGCTAGAGAGGGATGGGCTTGTCATGTTTGACCTGGGGAAAAGCCTAACACTTTTAAAGACTTTTATTACTGTGAGATATGAGGATTGTCCGTTAAGGTAGCTGACATGCATTACTGTAGATTCTGCACCTCTCTGAATACTGTAAGAAAGTTTTGTTTTTTGTATTTTAAAATCTAAACCCTGTCTAGAAAGTGGAAATGCAGCATTTTGTATCCTGTACATCACAATATACGTACTGTAACCAGGTGAGGGTGCTCTGAAGTAGAACGCATATCCAATAATAATACCAGCACAGTCCAAATAAAGGTTAGGAAACTCATCTAACCTACCAGGTGGAGGCCCTTTAATAGTTAATCCTGGGCCCAGTCCAGTCTTGTGGGAAGCACTCCCAGTTCACATTTGCTTCCATGGAGGCTCTGGAAAACACCACACTTCCCAGCATCTTCTGCAGGAACATTAAGTTTTGCAGCAGTATGGAGCTAATTCCTACTAGTGGACTGAGTAGAATATAGTTTGCTCTAGCATGGAGCAGAAAAGCTGTTAGCAAGGCATCCTGGCTTGGTAAGAGCATCCCTTCCGGGGTATGTACTTTTGTACATTTCTGATATTCTATGTATTTCCCTTTACTAAGATGATCTGGGTCAGGGCTTATATGAACAAATGTGGGAACACATCTTGCACAGAAAACCATGAGTAACCTGCCCTGGCAGGGATACCACATAACTGTAACTGCTACCAACAAGAGGCTGCTACTGAGGTCCCTGTAGACTTATCAGGTCCTTTGGTTATAAAAGGGCAAGCAGTCAGGCAGGGATACCTGGGGCCACCAGACAGGCTATGCCTGATCTAGAGATACTTAGGAGGAGATCAAAAGTAACCTTGGAAGTGGACCAGGGAGTGGATATAAAATTTGCCAATAGATACTGCTTTTGTGAACTTGGAATTATGTGGAGAGAAGATGAGAGTTCACTTGACAGGAGGAAGGAGAAGGCAAAGAGATGAAAGAAGAGAGAAAGGTTGAATGTGTAGACAGGGGAAGGTGTGAGTAGTCTTTTAATTTTTAGTTTATTAACCAATTTGTTGTGTTGTCTCCAAATCCCTGTAACCTTTTTTATTCAGTTGTTATAAAACCTTTGTTCCCTTATATGTTTAGTTTTTTTGGCATTATTTTGGGTTGGGGGACTGCAACAATACACACACACACACATGCACACACACGCACACACTCATAGGGAAGATTTAATTTCAAACAATGACAACTTCATTTTGATTTGATACATTTATTGTTTTGCCAAGGTGTTGTAAGCATTGATAGACCAAAGGGCAACTAGGTACTAGAACAGAATGTTAAGGACAAAAAACTTAAACCAGTAACTGATTAGTGATGGAGCATAATGAAGAATTTCAGGGGACATCCAAATTTACAGAGTACTTCCCAAAGCATCTCGTGGTTGATGGTGTCAAATGCTTTCCATAGGTCTATGAAAGCAAACCTGAAGTGTCACTGGTGTTCCTGAGACTTCTCTGGGTGTTGGCAGACAATAAAAATTATGTTCATCATGCTGCATTTTGAACAAAAGCCAGCTTTCGACTCCAGTATTACTCTGTCTGCAAAGTGACGGAGTATCACAAGAAAGCATTACACGGGTAAGGACTTTCCCATCAATATCCAGCAGTGAAATACCATGGCTGTTGCCATCGGTCCAACTTCTTTTTGTAGACAACGACAATGGTAGCATGTATCAATGAACAGAGAATCGAATAAGGGTGAAGATCTTTGCTGGTAGTGAAACATCTGCTCTCTTCAAAATCACTGTTGGTGTGAAGCAAGGCTATTTCTTGACTCTGGCGCTTTTCAACATTTTCCTTGTTGCCATCACTCTTTTCCCTAGAAATATGTCGGACAGCATTAATGGAATGTGGAACCGGTACCGACTAAATGACAATATGTTTAACTTCCGAAAATTGTCAACCCACTCGAAAACCTTCTCAACAATCATCTGTGAGCTCCAGTATGCTGACTATGTTGCTGGTGTAGCTCGTCACCTGGAAACCCTTCAAAGGACCATAGAGTACTTACACTCAGCCTATTCCTGAATGGTTCAGGAAATCAGCACCTCTAAGACATTGACAATTCAGACTGCTTTCCAGCACACCGATCCAGGGGGAAGGGGGGGTAAAATAAAAAAAAATTTTTAATTTTGGTTTATTTTAACCCAAAAAAAAAATTTAAAAAAAAAAAAAATTTGGGGGGCTTTCCAAAATTTCCCCCTGGGGCAAACCCCCTTTTTTTTTAAAATTCAAAATTTTTTTATAAAAATTTTCCCTAAAAAAAAAATTTTTGGGATTTTTTGGATTTTTTTTGGGTTGGGAACTACTTAATTAAACCCTGACCTTTTTTTAAATTGGGAAGATTTAATTTTAAAAAAATACCAAAAAAACTTTTTTAATTTGAAAAAAATTTTTTTAAAAAAGTTTTTGGGTTGAAAAACCAAAGGGAACAAAGGACTAGAAAGAATTTAAGAAAAAAATTCCCAATTTCGGGGAAATTAAAGTAAAGAGTTAAAGAAAAGAAAGGGGGACCCCCAAAATTTTAAAAAAATTTCCAATTTTTTTTTTTTTTTTCCCTGTAAAAGAAAAACCCAAAGTTGTTTTTTTGTCCTAACTTTTTGTTTCCAAAAAAATTTTTTTCTGTGTTTTTAAAAATTTTTAACCCAAAATCTGTCTAAAGTGCCCCGGGAATAAAAATTAAAAGAAAAAAAACCCCAACAAAAGGGTTAAAGGCTTTTCCTTTAAAATTTTTTTTGGAGGGGGTGCTTGCATAAGAAAATGGGTTGAAAGTAGGAAACTCTTAAAAAAATACTTTGGGGGGCAAACAAAACCGGGGCCAACATTTTGGTTAATTTTCCCCTAAAAAGAAAAAAGGGAAAATTTTTCCCCATTTTGAAATTTTTTTTCCCCGGTTTTTCCCCAAAAATTTCCTTTTTAAAAAACTTCTGTTAAAGCTTTAATTAAAGGCCACTAGAAATCATTTTAAAGGTTCACAAAATTGGTTCAATTGTTGTTTTTAAAAACCCCTCAAAATTTTTAAAAAGACAAATCATTTTAAAACCACATTTTTAAAATTTCTGTTAAAATTGGTTTATTTTCTTTACTTTGGCTCTATCTTTAAAAATTAAAACCCAAAATAAAAAATTTTAAAAAATAAATTTTTAAAAAAAACCCCTTTAACAAACAAAAAGGGAAAGAAGCAAAAATTGCCAAGTATTTTAAATTTTTGAGAGGAAAGGTTTTAACAAAAATTTTGTTAAAATTTTTTTAAAGGATACTTGAAAATGTTTTCCATTTTAAAAATTTTTTTCACTGTTTTAAAGTTAAAAATTAAAAAAGTTTTCCCTTTAAAATTATAAGAAAAATAAAAAATTTTTAAAAATAAATTCAGGGCCTTTGTTTAAAAAACAAAGGGGTTTTTATTTTTAAAAACCCCTAAAAAATGAAGAAAGACCAAAATTAAAAATACCTTTGTAATTAAAAATTTTTATTGGCCCCCCATTTTTTTCCTATATTTTCTTAAAAAACCTTTTTCCCAGGGGCCTATTTAAATCACTTTTTAACCCTTCAAAACTGATTTTTAAACCCTAAAATTTTAAAAAACCCAAAAAAGAAATTTTTAAATATTTTTTCTCTCTTATTAAAAAATCGTTTTTAAGGGTTTCCCTTTTTTTAAATTTTAAGGGTTTAAAAACCCAAAAGGAAAAAAAAACTGGAAAGGGGGAAAAAAAATAAAACAGTTTTTTCCATGTTTTTAAAACAAAAAAAAAATTTAGAAAGATAAAATAAAACCAAAAATTTTAAAATTTTTTTTTTATCTAAGAAAGAATAAAAAAAAAATTTTAATCCCCCTAAAAAAGAAAAAACCATTTTTTTTTTGAAAAATTTAAAAAATTTGTTTTTTTAAAAAAAAATTTTACAAAAATGACCCAAAGCCTTTTTGAAAAAAACAAAAATAAAATTAAGGTAAAAAAATAGGGGAAAACACCCAGTAAACAATAACTATAAACATTTACCGGTTAAAATTAGGGAAATCTTTAAACCCAAAAAATTCTTTTTTACTAAAATAAAAAACCCCCGAAGACAAGCTTTTGGGGTTAAAAAAAAGAGTTGTAAAAATTTTAGATTTTAAAAATCAAAAGTTAAAAAATCAAAAATTAAATTTTAAAACTTCTTAGAACTTTTTGAAAAAAAAAACCTGTTAACAGGAAAGAAAAGGTATAAAAAAAAAGTTTTAACAGAAAATGAAATTTTTTTAAAGTTAAATGAAAAATCAAAAATTTATTTGTTTAAAAACCCTTGTTTATTATATAGTTGAAAAAATTAAAAATTTCTTTTAAACCCAAAAATTAATTTAGAAAAAAACAAACTACGAAGGAAAATGATTTTCAAAAAAAGCTTCAAAAGATTTTAAGGGGTTTGCTTAAATTTTTTGGACATTTAAAAATTTTGAAAAATAATTAAAGGATTTTGTAAAAAAATGTGAAAAAAAAAATATTTTTCTTGCCAAGGAAAAAGAAAGTATTTTAAAAATAAAGAGATTTAATTTAAAATAAAACAAAATTTGGGTCAAAAAAAATAAGTTTTTTCCCCGAAATTCCTTTAATTAGTTTTAAAAATTTAATATTGGGGAAACCAAATTTCTGAAAAATTAAAAAAAATTTTTGGGAAAGCCTAACAAACCCACAAACGCCAAGGAAAACCCCCAATTCGGTAAACCCAAAAAGTCAAAAGGTAAGAAACAAGCAACGGTAAAATTTTCCCCTTCTCTTTTTTTTCCAACTTCTGGGGTTTCCCCATTGATTGCCCCTTTTTCTGTGGCCCTTTTTAAAACAACCCAAACAAAGGAAAAATCGAAAGTTTTAAATGTTAAATTTTTAAAACCCCAAGAGCTTTGGGGTCCCAAAAAAAACCCCCGCTCTCCCCTAATTCCCCCCCCTGGTGGGGCCCCCCCTTTAACCCACCTTAAGTTTCTAGAATTTATCCCTTCTTTTTGAAGGCTAAATAAAAGGAAAAAAAAAAATTTGGCGGGCCCCAAGGGTAAACAAATTTTTCTTTTTCCAATTTTTTGGGGATTGAAAAAAGGGAACCCCTTTTAAAAAAGGAAAAATTGGACCAGAGGCACCATGGGGACAAGCTAATAGTGAATTTAGGTGGAGGAAATTATTTTATGTATTTCAGAAATGAGCCAAACTGAACAATACAGGAGCAGGTATGCAAGCTACTCCACCTTGTAGTGAAAGAGGTGCTCATGTAAAACAAACAAGATTTTATAAGATCTTTTGTCTAAGATCACAACATAGTGTATTGAATAGATCAATTTTAAAAATCTTTCAGATGTTTTACAAGTTTAAATAGATGTGGTAGCACAAACACATTATACCTGAGAACAGATGAAAGCTCTTTTATTTTAGATTTACAAAAATATTACAATGACTGCAAACATACTGACAGATGTGCTGCTATTTCTGGAAAGGTTTTACTTCATGTTATTTATGTTTAGATATGAATGTAACAGAAACAGAGGACTTTTTTAGAGAAGTTCAGTTATTTTTTATGAAATTAGAAAATAAAACCAATTTTTCATTGTTTTACACAAATTGTTTTAATATAAAGCTTTCATACAGAATGCCCTAATCTAGGTTGGATTATGTGAATCTAAATTCTCAAAAGTAATATTATAGAATGATGGGAACCTGGGACATAATCAAACGGTGCATATTTTATTTTGCTTATTTTACTTTGTCTATAAACATTTTGGGTAATACAGCAATTCAAATATATCTAGAATAAGCAGCTGTTCAGGCAGTATGACGTTGTGGTTAAGTCTTTGGACATCAAATCTTGCAGTTGTTGGTTCCAGACTGTTTCTGATACTGTGTGCCATCAGTAATTCACTTCACCTTCCTGTGCTCAGACTGCAAAAACAAACGAAATGTAATTAATCTTAAATGTTGTAAGTCATCTTGGATAAAGGTGTCAGCCAAAAATATAAATTTCCAAGATTTTTCTAATGGGTTTCCAAGTATACAGTAGAGTATTTGCAGACTCAGGTACAATATTTCACTCAGTGTCTAGCTTACCATGATGTATTCTCATGGGAAATGCTTTTCGTTTTACACTGACCCTAAAATTTAGGTTCTTTGCTATGTGTGGGAATATACTCTAAATGACGTAAAAACCACAGACTAAACAGAAATGAAGGCAAACTGTTCATCAATTCAATGTCATTTAAATTTAAAGCATAGGCAGGATTACTACTTAACTGGACTCTTGGAGCTGCAGTTGGTTTAAGGTAGTCTTTCATTACAGGTGGAGCAATTCTTTGTCACACACAGAGCTTATGTCTTTCCCACATGGGTTATTATGTGTTGCTTGATGTGTAAGAAAGACGCTATATAACGCCTGACCCGACACAGATTTGACACAGGAAGCACGTGTAAAATTAAAAAAAAATTATTTTCTTCAGCTGTGAGACACGTCTTCCCCGTGTCCCACAAGCCCAACACAGTCCCAAGCACACAATAAACACTAATTTCTCCTCTTCTTCTTACTCCACCACTCCTCACCAAGCTTCGTCATCCTTCCACCCGACTCTGGCCACTGAGTGGTGGTCGCTGGCTCCCTTTATAGTTCACCCGGAAGTGCTTCAGCTGCTTGATCCCTGATTTCCAGCTGCACTTCCGGGTGTGACGAATTGGTTGCCCACATGGGCTCAGGAGTCCCAAATACAGTGCCTCCTGGCAGTACCTGCGGGACCCAACAGGGCTGTACCCAACTCCGATTCCCAGGATGTTCTGCGGGAACCAGAGATACGGTTCCACCCCTGGGAGGTGGCCAACTAGCATTCAGGGCTATGGCTGTTCCCCCTGAATATAGTGTGCGGGGGCATCCTGGCTAGTTAAGGACGCCAAGCCCCTGTCACAGATGTCACAAGATTAACTGTCCCTGCACTTGATTCATGGTATGACCCTCACCATGTCAGCTCCAAATGTCCAAATTATACAGAATATAAACAGTGTTTTTACTTTTGGCTAGTGATTTAAAGGGTATGCTGAAGCCAGCAGCAGAAGCCATGAAGAGGAATTTATTACATACCTAAGAAAAATGGGAATTTTGTCAGTCTCCCAAAAGAAAGGTACTACTGGTAACATTTCTGCTTTCTTTATATTATATGCGGCGGCACACTGGCGCAGTGGGTAGTGCTGCTGCCTCGTAGTTAGGGGACCTGGGTTCGCATCCCAGATCCTCCCTGTGTGGAGTTTGCATGTTCTCCCCGTGTCTGCGTGGGTTTCCTCCGGGTGCTCTGGTTTCCTCCCACAGTCCTAAGACATGCAGGTTAGGCTAAATTGTCCCTAGTGTGTGCTTGGTGTGTGTGTGTGTGTGTGTGTGTGCGCCCTGCGGTGGGCTGGCGCCCTGCCTGGGGTTTGTTTCCTGCCCTGTGTTGGCTGGGATTGGCTCCAGCAGACCCCCGTAACCCTGTAGTTAGGATATAGCGGGTTGGATAATGGATGGATGGAAAACATCTCCTTATTCTTCTTTCGGCTGCTCCCATTAGGAGTCACCACAGCAGGTCATCTTCTTCCATATCTCTATTATACAAAAACATAATAATTAAATAAGTTTTTATTAAAACAGTTATTTTGAAAAGCAAAAAAATTTCAGGGTAGAAAAATCTTCAGTAGCTTTTGTGTTATGCCACAATTAATGCTGATACTGCTGCGCTCTTGTGCAATGATGTTAATTTTTAAATAGATTTAGAGCACTAATAGAGCGCTCTTTTGATATTACAAAATGTACAAATATGGAAAAATATGGTTTCTCTGGTATTTACAAATTTAGCACTTTAAGCCTGAGACAGTAGCCTTTATGTGTGTTGGCAGTGGGTGCTGTTCAAAAGATGGCATGTGACCACATTTTAATTTATATCAAGACCTGCAGTTAAAGCAAGTCTGGCAGAACATCAGCCTTATTTTTTTCAAATTATCATGATTGACTAAGTAATTAGCGCTGCATTATTTGTAGCTCATTACTGACCTGCATGTCTACAAATGGAGATAATTATAAAATATCAACATCCTTTTTCTTGTAAATAATAAGTTGGATATAGTAAAAGGTCTAAATTCAACTGAAATCATGAAATGCAGAGAAAGGGTTAAAGTGGAGGACCATGCACCTGAGACCCCTTATAAGGGAGAACGTTAGGATCTTGAAGAAAGACAAATTACTTGCTTGGTTGAATAGAATAGCAGGTTTTGATGGTGTTAATACAATAAAAAGATTTCTCTAATGACCAAGTAACTTTAAAATGTGACTAATTTAGGATAAGCTAAGGGAACTGACCATTAGGACACAGAAGGAATGGCTGCTGAAAATGGGGCTTTGCAGTCATACATGAATAATATATTACAAGACAGTCATTTCAAGCAGTAAAAGCCATTAACAATACTAGTAATGTCTTGGCTATATTTTTATCTATATTTTTAAAATGAATTTAATTATTTAATGATTTATTTTCATTTAAAAAAGTATCCTTTTCTACCAAAAACATGAACATTTTTGGCCATGTCCAAACTTTTGAATGCTAGTGCATGTCCAGGTATAGACAATTTTAATTTAAATTGAACATTTTAAACTTTTTTTTTTACTGTCATTATTTGCAATATACACATTCTAACATGGTTGGACTTTTTCCTGACTTTTAAAATATTGATTTCTCTTGCTGCTTTTTTTTATAAGTTTGTATTCTAAAGCCCTTCATTATTATCAGTTTTTTGGAAATGTGCTTTAAAAATTGTTCAGCTACTGCTAATCCTTTATTTGCAGACCAATTCCAGACTGTTTTTTGAACAGTAATATGTAAAGTTTACAATGATTTGCCTTCACATTCTCCTTTACTGTACACTTGCGAAAATGATTGCTTTTGTCTCCATTTGTAAATCTACAAATCATTCCTATCTTGCACTGTTTAATGTGTTTTTAACATTTCATATATCAGGAAATCAAATCATATGGTGGCAACATATCTTGTCTTGAATTAAATTAGATTGATTATTTAACAGATGATATTGGAGATTTTAGTATTTGCTTTGCTGGTGAGCTTGTTTTGCCATATTTCTGTGACTTCCTCTAAAGTTTCATTCACTTATAGTCTGCTTTTAAAACATGATGTTACACTTTTCTATTTTTCATTTTCCTGAAAATCAGTGACACAAGTATTTGTGAGTTGTCTGCTAAGTGGATGAAGCGAAGCTAATGTAAAAAATTAATAAATGTAAGCATTTATGAGATACAGAGAGGAGATCAGAAAAATTGCAAGAAAATGATGAAAGTTTAACCTGTGGCAGGCAGAGCACATATAGTAAATATGTGAAAGTTTAGTTCATGGTAGGTAAAGGTACATAAATGTGCTTGAGCTGCTATTTTTGAACATTGCTCAGGCATTGTGTTCTTCAAACCACATGGCTTGCACTTCTAAAAGAAAACTGTGACTGAAACATTATGAGCCCAGAGCTGCAATTGTTTAATGTAAATGAAAAGAGATCTGAGATGTCATTTGTTATGAAGGTGCTACATAAGATATAGACTGATGAGCTGGAAATGTAATAAACAGTCCTGAATACAGCGTATTCTTATAAGCTGAAACATTGCGTTTAGAATTTTTTTTTCAGCATGGTATAAGCTTTCAATGTTTATTGTATTCATTTTATGGAGTATGTTACAAAGGTCTCTTTCTCTATGAAGTCCAGGCTACTATTTTTAAACTAATTAACTATTCAAATTGAAAATGGAAAACATGAAAAATGTAGTTATTTCCATTTTTTGCCACTTCCTGTCAAATTTGCTTCTATATGCATTTTAAGTTTCTCAGTATGACTTTAAATTAGTAAAACAATATTTTTTATATATTAAATATTGATTTATATTTATATGTTATTGCTTTCTCATTTATACACTTGATGCCTTGTTGTGGGTATATCAACAAGTTTCTGTGAGGTTCATCATTCTCGATATTTTTTCTTTTCTCCAACTGCCATTTTCTATACTGTTAGTTTGTATACATATGCTATTGATTTGTGTATAAAGAGTATTGGTTTCATTTCAAATAATATTAATTTACTGTAAGTGTGAACTATCTTAGTAACATTGACTAACTTGAATTCTATTATATTAGTTTGTATTGTATGCATTAAGAATTGGCTCATAAATTAACTGTTAACAATTTACTTTGAAACTGCATGCTATTGGCTTGAATTTATACTATATAGTATGTGCGTTTTTACACACGTGCTCATTGGAAACATCTAAAGGGCCTACAAAACAATTATTATATACAATTATGCTAACTGTCTCTCTTAGTCTCTTGCAGACCATTCTCGGGAAATCCTACTTGGTTCTGGCACTGACAATGATGTCACTTCTGGTCAAGAAAACATCACTTCCAGTTCTGGCACCAATGATGATGTTACTTCTGGTCAGGTAGACATAATTTCCAGTGCCAATGACATCATTTCCCAGTTTATCAGTTAAAACCGCAATCTTGTCTCAATCAGTTGTCATGCAATCAGTTCTGTTCTGGACTCTGTTCTATGCACGTCGTGCTACTTCAATTCATACTTTTGCAGCTGGGAAAAGCAATATATGGGTGGCTTCCCAAATTCTTTATTTCTTATCACAGCATATAATATTAGCTAGTCATATGAACTTGAAGTGAGCAAGCCGATATGTCTGTAAACTGAAAAAATCAAAGTTTCCTGAATTGCTTCTGTGAATGGTTTTACTTTTATTCATTAACAAATTTAAACAACTAAATATCTTGCCATAAAGCACCACACAAATATTTTTTATTGTGAATGGCTTCCATTTCTTTCATTGGCAACTATACAGGTCAGGTTTGATTACGGTAAAGGGAAGGAGCACCAAAATTGGATTATTTGACAAACAATAGATACACCCTTACCAAAAGTATCACATATGTAGAATAAAGAAATATTATTATGTTTCATCTAAACCAAACTAATGAGAAGCACATAAAAACCTGTAACATGTGATATGGAAGCTAACAGGCCCTATTTTGGGGCTTAGGACTGATGCTTTCTGTAGCTTTTTAGCTGCTGGTGTTGTCTTTCTTTTTAAATTTCTATACACTTTGCTATTTGTTGCTCTGGCACCTACAATGTAATTATAATGTGATGCTAAACTGATATGCTGCAGGCATGGTTGATGTGGTATAACACATGGTTTAAAAAGTTTTCATGCATTTTTGGATTTTTATCTTTTATTTCTTTGCTTTAATAGTGTATTATCTGGCTGACCCTCTTCTGTTGTCTTATAAGACATACCATGTGATGATATGGCAGTTTTTTGGATTAGATAAACGTTTGTAATCCCAAAGGGAAATTTACTGTAGATGTATACAGCTGCATAAACATAAAAACAAAGATGCAGACACACAGGACAAATAATACAATCAATCAGTACATAAATAAATAGATACATATTGTGCAGAAATATAGAAATTAATATAAGTGATTTTAAAGAATGTAACTATTCAGCCTGGGACATCATGAGAAAGCATTCAATTTCCTTATATCAGCAGGCCATGGTGGCTTAGGAAGAGAGCACTTCCTAGAGTGAGTGGAGGGGATTTTTCATGATGGAATCCAATTTTGCCACCATTCTCTTTCCAACAACAGTTTCCAGTGTGTCGATTTGATGCCCTGTGATGGAAAAGGCTTTCCTGAAATGTTTTTTCAGACATTTTACATTGTGTGAACTCAGGTTGCTTCCCCAGATAACCACCGTGTACAACAATACACTGGCTACTACAGGCTGTACTTTCAGCTGCTTGCTGCGCACATCAAAACACGTGAGTCTCCTCTGGGTGTATATTCTACTTTGGCCCTTCTTGTAGAGTACCACTGTAATGTGTTTTCAGATCAGTCCAGTCTGCTGTTTATGAAACTCACAGGAATTTGTAGCTCTACACCACTTCAACCAAAAATGATGATGGGTCTTAGAGGCTATATGGCACACTGGAAGTCCACCACCATCCCTTTAGTCCTGCTGATGTTGAGTTGAAAGGGGTTCTCCCAACACCAAAAGACCAAGCTCTCCACAACCCTCCTGTACTCCAGTCTCCATTATTAATGTGGCCTATGTGGAGGTGTCATCTGACAATTTCTGCAGATGGCAAATATTGGTATTATACTGAATTTTCTTTCCCCTAACAGAACAAGATGCAGAGGACAGAAAGATATGGAAAAAGATGATCCGCTTTGGCAACCCCTAACAGGAGCATCCAAAAGAAGAAGAAGAAGACTGAATTTTCTTTCCCCAATGAAAACAACTTAGAAATAGGAGAGATAGTTTTAGTTGTTCCAGTCATTCACAAAGCAAAACAGTCTTCAAATTACATCAATATTTTTGTGTAAGACCATTTTTGTTTTGGCTGTTTTTCTATGTATATTTTTAGGAAATGTGGGATTTTTATGCTCTCTAGGAGCTAGCTGGTTTTGCAGCCACTCTCCTCTGACTACATACACTGATATAGGCTTGCTATAATGTTTCCTGTCTATCTCTGTATCCCAGCTTAGTGGGTAGGATCTGTTAGGAGTTTAAAATTATTTAATTTTATAAGTTGCCATGTGTCTATAATACAGTACAGTTGTGCTTGAAAGTTTTGTGCTTTCTGCATAAATATGTCCTAAAACATCATCAGATTTTCACTCAAGTCCTAAAAGTAGATAAAGAGAAACCAGTTAAACAAAAGAGACAAAAATATTATACTTGGTCATTTATTTATTGAGGAAAATTATCAAATATTACATATTTGTGAGTGGTAAAATTACGTGAACCTCTAGGATTAGCAGTTAGTTTGAAGGTGAAATTAAAATCATGTGTTTTCAATCAATGAGATAACAATCAGGTGTGAGTGGGCACCCTGTGTTATTTAAAGAACAGGGATCATCAGGCTGGAAAAGGTTACAAAACCATCCCTAAAGAGGTTGGACTCCACCAATCCACAGTCAGACAGATTGTGTACAAATGGAGGAAATTCAAGACCAGTGTTACCCTCCCCAGACGTGGTCGACCAAAAAAGATCACACCAGGAGCAAGGCATATAATAGTCGGCGAGGTCACAAAGGACCCCAGGGTAACTTCTAAGCAACTGAAGGCCCCTCTAACATTGGTTAATGTTCATGTTCATGAGTCGACCATCAAGACAACACTGAACAACAATGGTGTGCACGGCAGGGTTGCAAGGAGAAAGCCACTGCTCTCCAAAAAAAAACATTGCTGCTCGTCTGCAGTTTGCTAAAGATCACATGGACAAACCAGAAGGTTACTGGAAGAATGTTTGGTGGACGGATGAGACCAAAATAGAACTTTTTGGTTTAAATGAAAAGCGTTACGTTTGGAGAAAGGAAAACCTTTCCTGTTTTGCTGCATCTGGATCAGGATGTCTTTTCTTCATTGATGGAACAATGAATTCTGAATTATATCAGAGAATTCTAAAGGAAAATGTCAGGACATCTGTCCAGGAACTAAATTTTAAGAGAAGGTGGGTCATGCAGCAAGACAACAACCCTAAGCACACAAGTCGTTCTACCAAAGAATGGTTAAAGAAGAATAAAGTTAATGTTTTGGAATGGCCAAGTCAAACTCCTGACCTTAATTCAATTAAAAATGTTGTGGAAGGACCTGAAGCGAGCAGTTTATGTAAGGAAATCCACCAACATCCCAGAGTTGAAGCACTGTATGGAGGAATGGGCTAAAATTCCTACAAGCTGGTGTGCAGGAATAATCAAAAGTTACTGGAAATGTTTAGTTGCAGTTATTGCTGCAAAGGGGGTCACACCAGATACTGAAAGCAAAGGTTCACATACTTTTGGCACTCACAAATATGTCATATTCGATCATTTTCCTTAATAAGTAAATGACCAAATATAATATTTTTGTCTCATTTGTTTAACTGGTGACTCTTATCTACTTTTAGGACTTGAGTGAAAATCTGATGATGTTTTAGGTCATATTTATGCAGAAATATAGAAAATTCTAAAGGGTTGACAAACTTTCAAGCACAACTGTACTTTTGGTGATTCAGCATCATGACTATGAACCTAATTTATTATTTTTTGTAGTTTTGTGCCAATTCATCCTTGAAAACAGTGCATGTGTGCGAATGTGCATCACACAAGCTATTTCACAAAAGTACATGGCAAAAACTCTCTGTATGTTAATAGAAAATAGTTATTCTGTGACATTCAGTGTAGCAATGGAGCTTTACACTGAATTCCCCATGTTTCACTTTATTTTACTTGCATGTAAATCTTAGTTTACTGCAGACACTGTCCGTTAGTGCTATTAGTGTATATTTAAGGTAACAAAAACAATGATAAAAAGCCCACATAGTATAAATTGACAGTGACATTATTTTCTGTGTACTACTAGCTGTCTGTATTTTTTTAAAGACTGGTGTACTATACAAGGTGGCTTTATATTCACTTTGAAGAGAGAAAAGAGTAAGTGTTTGTCAGCAGAAAATGGGAAACAAGAACAGTAACAGTGGTCATAAGGAAAATGGTCAATGACAGAGGATGTATTATTATTCTCTCAGATTTTTTTCATATTTGACTCTCCATGGACCAAATACTTCAGAATGCTTGAATGTTATTTTAAATTTGGCTGATTCCTTTATTCAAGGTAACGTAAACAATAACGATATGTTAAAATGGTCTGCAGCTCATTTTCCAGTTTGGAAAGATGAGAATTAATCCAGTGAAAGCTCATTTGATTAATTAGCAGTTATGATGACTTTACATGCTGGTTCTGCTTCACCGCCTGTACTTTACTCTGTCGTTTATTCCAGATCCTTATTTCCCATTGAGTGAAATATTTTCTTGATACAGCCTTAACTACTGGCGATATGAGCGGCTACAAAGCGGCTTCATACGGCGTTCGATGTGCGGTGATAGTCCCCAAACACCGGTATCAGGAGTGAGTAGAGCTGCACTTTCAACAGCGCGACATACGGAGCATGTGGCATGGACTGCGTACCATCACTGACTATAAAGGAAAATCTCACGCAACGGTAAGCACAGACTCTTCATTTGCATTTGCTAACGAACTCAATGCGTTTTACGCCTGTTTTGAGGCTAAATACACAGCTAGTGCTAACTACTGCCTGACTCCGGAGGACGGTGATGTCATTAACATTGCAGAGCGCGATGTGCGTGCAGCACTGAAGCGAGTAAACATCAGGAAGGCGGCAGGGCCAGACGGCATCTCTGGATGCCTGCTGCATTGCTGCGCTGACCAACTAGCTGGAGTACTCACCACCACCTTCAATAGTCTGTGGTTCCTATGTGCTTCAAAAGATCCAGAATCGTTCCTGTTCAAAAGAACAATAAGCCCACGTGCCTGAATGACTACCGACCTGTTGCACTGACATCAGTAGTCATGAAGGTGTTTGAGAGGCTACTGAAAGACATTATCTTATCCTCCATCCCAAGCACCGTTGACCCACTCCAGTTTGCCTACCGTCCTAATAGATTGACGGAGGATGCCATTTCCCACGTACTGCACACCTCCCTCAGCCATGTGGAGAAGAAACAGGGGAACTATGTGAGATTGTTGTTCATTGATTATAGTTCAGCATTCAATATTATAATACTCTGTAGGCTGTTTGTGAAACTGAGGGACTTAGGACTCAACAACCACTTCTGTACGTGGGTGTTGGACTTCCTCACTGGCAGAACACAGGTGTTTTCAACACCATCACCATCAACACAGGAGCTCCTCAAGGGTATGTTCTTAGCCCCCTGCTGTACTCCCTCTACACTCATGACTGCACGGCCATGCATTCCTCCAACACTATTGTGAAGTTTGCAGATGACACGGTGGTACTGGGCTTCATCACGAACAACAATGAGATGGCCTACATGGATGAAGTTGCAAACCTGATATTGTGGTGTCAGGAAAACTGCCTCCAGCTCAACATCAGCAAAACCAAGGAGCTGGTGGTGGACTTCAGCAGGAGACAACAGTGGGACTATAAGCCCCTTATCATTAATGGGACTCAGGTGGAAAGGGTGAACAGTTTTAAATACCTGGGAGTTCACATCTCTGAGGACCTGACATGGTCTGAACACATCCAAGTTCAGACCAAAAGGGCAAAGCGGAGACTCTACCATCTCAGACAGCTTAGGAAGTTTGGGATTTATTCAGAGATTCTAAAGACTTTCTACTCTGGCGCTGAGGAAAGTATCCTGACACAGAACATTACATCCTGGTTTGGAAACTGCTGTATTCAGGACCGTAAAGCCCTACAGAGAGTGATCTGTGCAGCGGAACGCAGGACATTTGCACTAGAAGATGCAGGACCAGAGCTCTCAGGATTATCAAAGACTCCTCTCATCCCAGCAATAGCTTGTTTCATCTGCTAAAAAACGTCAAAATGTTTTGTAGCATCCTGTCCAGGACAGAGAGACTCAGAAGGAGTTTCTATCCTCAAGCCATAAGACTGTTAAATCAAAACATGCCATCTCATCCATGACCCTCCACATACTTATACTGGACTGTAAGTTGTACTATGCCGTCTACCCTTACCTTGTTTTGAAATTGATCTGTCATTTAACTATGCACAAGTCTAACTTTGGTATTGCACAATAATCACTGCACTATTGCACCTTAACACTTAATTCTACTTTATTCACATAATTTTACTTATTTATTATGCTCTACTATACTGTTATCTTTCAATCTATGACTTTTTATTAATCTAACTGATATTCTTCTAACTTTGCACAGTTTTGATAAGCGGATCAGGATGCATTTCACTGTGTGTTGTCCTGTATAACTATGCATGTGACAAATAAAGAATCTTGAATCTTGAAATTCCACTAATCTCAGGGACATGACTCTCTCTTTAAATGAAAGAACTAAACTGAAATAACATAAAAATTTTGATGACGTGAATTAAGTTCTTACATAGTCTTCTTTGTAATCTTGCATGCTGATTTGCACATGTAAGTAAGAATTTCAGTGTTTTCTGTACTTGTAACTGTAATGACCCAATAATCCTATAAACATATGGAGAAGTTTATTTCTGTGTACATTACAAGGTTGCTCTTGTTTAGTTACCAGTTATCAAAGCACACATTTAATTAATTCTCCAAAATAACAAAGAAAACATTTACTTCCATAGCAAAATTTCATTTCTATCAATTTGAAAATGGCCATCTGACAAAAGTGTTTGAATACCAATACTTTTATTTAATACTTATTAAATAAATATTATCTGTCAAAATCTTGGAATGGTGATTCAGATTTCAGTAAGAAAAGTATGCAATTAAACAGTCTCAAACATACAGACCATAAGTGATGTCAGATGTAAGCAAAACATTGTACAGTACTGTGTCTTGCAGTATTTAGTAATCGAACATCGAATGAAAAACAAAAAAAGAACTGAGGTGACTATTGAGCAGAAACATTAAGTTTGTATTTATAAAATCAGCCAAATCAGAAAGAAATTAATAGTCATACCAAGAGAGGATGAAAAACGGACATTTTGTGCAGTACTGTGGTTCATAACATGACTTGGAAAGAGAAGTAATCTGCCCTATGAAAACATTTCTTCATTACAGAATTACTCAAACATTGTGAAAAGTGGGGAGAGTAAATTAAGAAAGGGGCAGAAAAGCTTTAATTACAGACATGACTCTGTCTGAGAAGACATGATATTTTAGTAGTATCATGGCTGCTGTGGCAACTTCACTTACTCAAGTCTCAGGTTTAAAACACCTCTTATTTTACAGATGCACCTCAAGGACAAGTTTTTTTCTTATTATAATTAGTACAACTATTACAATTACAATTCTCTCTCTTCCACTCCTCCCAGACAAGCTTTGTCCACCTCCTCTCCTGACACTAACTCCAGTGGGTGAGGCAGAATAGCTTCTTTTTTGCCAAAACAAGGTGGTGCTCTCCAGGAAGCACCTGTAGAGTCACCCAAGGATCTCAACAAGGCTGCCCTCCAGAACTACAACTACAACCAGTTCTGCAGGTGTCCAAACAGGAGCCATACCAGAAGAACACTGCCACCTAGAGCACTTGTTCTTTGGAGACAGTTTTCCTCTGTCCACCTGATATAGCTTCTTCCCAGCCAAGGCAAGAACAGCACCTATCCCAGCTGGGACAGCCTCTTGTGCATGTTGTCCCTCCATGGTGGCCTTCTGTCTGGTATAGTAAAAACAGATGTCCTGAGCTGAATGTCCATCCATACATGTTGTCCCTAAAATGATGATTTCTTCCCAGCTGGTTAAGGGAACTTCATTCATCCTGGCCAGAATTCCAGTCCATTCATGTCATCCATAACATCGTCAAGAACTTTTCATACTCCAGTGGGTCGTTGATGTATTTAAAGGCACATTATACCATTTGTATGAAGCCATTCTCTGCAGAAAGTCAGGATGCTGATCTAATTTCCGAAACTGTTTGTTATTTTCAACCTAATTGACAAATCAGAAACTCAAACTGTCCTGAAGCATCTAATGAAACATACTATTAAGCTGTAGTGTATGGGGTATTGTACTCTATTGGGATTTGTATTTACATGTTATAAAGTGTGTTCATTGGATCTGTACTCTGTAAATACAGAAAGCCTATTCTTGTTAACTCATCAATTATATGGCAATTGTTTAAAAAACAAAAATTAAAATGACAAAAGCTGACCTGCTAAAAAGGATTCACTAGATGGCTGCCCAGTTTGAATGAAAGCTTGTCCAGATGCCTCAGATTTTGGGGTTATCTGCAGATTTTACACTTTTACTAATTTTTGGATGCCCTCAACCCAAATGAAGTATTCTTCTCTTCTCTCTATTGTTTATGCCTGGCTAATTAACTAGTTTGTAACCCAGATTTGTAAGATAACCTGACACCAATAGCTTCAAGGTTCACACTTACATTTTGATATTGAAAAAAGTATAATAGATTAGTTAGCCTGTATGTTTCTCTCATAATCCCATGTTGTCATTTTGAATATTACTTTTAGACAGGTAGTCTTCTAATTAATTTAAAATATGAATTTCCATCCATCCATCCATCCATCCAACCCGCTATATCCCAACTGTAGGGTCACACAGAGCGCAAGGCAGGAAACAAACCCCGGGCAGGGTGCCAGCCCACCGCAGATATGAATTTCTTCAGTGTTTAATTTCTGTTATTAACTTTATAGTGTCTACTTTTTATGTGCTAGAGTCACATTTCCTACTTACCTTTCCTTGTGTAATTCTGTCATCTGAAGCAATTGTCCTTTGCTTAATAACACTTTATAAAAATGTCCTCAGTTGCTTCAGACAAAACTGATGAAACCTATTAAGCCCAGAGATGTAGGTTGTCCTCAACATGCCTACTGTGTAAAACACACCAAACTCTTCTATTATAAAATCTTTAAAAAATCAGCCAGAGTTTTCATTTATATTTACATGTATTCAAAAGCAGGAGACAGAACTGGAGGTGGCAGAGTTAAAGATGCTAAGATTTGCATTGGGTATGACGAGGATGGACAAGATCAGAAATGAGAACATTAGAGGGTCTCCTCAGGTTGGATGGTTGGCAGACAAAGTCAGAGAGGCGAGATTGCATTGGTTTGGACATGTGCAGAGGAGAGATGCTGGGTATTTTGGGAGAAAGATGTTAAGGATAGAGCTGCCAGGCAAGAGAAAAAGAGGAAGGCCTAGAAGAAGGTTTATGGATGTGGTGAGAGAAGACATGAGGTGATGGGTGTGACAGAGTAAGATGTAGAGGACAGGTAGATATGGAACAAGATGATCCACTGTGGCAACCCCTAATGGGAGCAGCCGAAGGAAGAAGAAGAAGAAGACTTACCAGACACTTTTATCTAAAGTGATTTGCAATTTTCCCTCTGCTTAACCAATTCTATTTATTTATATATTGTGATGGATACTTTCTGAAACATATTTAAATTGATTCATTATTTCTTGCTCATTTAAAATAATTTATTTCATATGCAGTTTTATTTGTGCATTTTCAGGGTCTGACAGTATAGGCACAACTGAGTACTAATTCAAACAGCATTACCGGGGTGTCTCAGAAATGCAGAGTTCTTGATAGTGTGGTGGATGACCAGAATCCTTACCTGGCCATGACACCCAGAGTGTGGAAGGATCGGGGGAAAGAGGATTATCGGAACAGTTTCTCCTCCAGGCCGATACAGGGCAGCCCCCTTGGTTTCCAGTGGGTCCACAGGTTATGTGCATGGGAGCTCAACCCTGTTGGAACCCGTGGCCACCACCAGGGGGCTCATGGACTTTTCCAGGCCCTTATTTGGTCACGCTTCCACCACACCCAGAAGGGTTACCAAAAGACGTTCATTCGGCACCTGGAGTCCGTCCAGGTGCCCTATAAAAAGGAGCCACCTCACTCCATAAGGGGAGTGGAGGTTGAAGGACCGTGCACAGTGCACAGTGCGTTTACTATAAATAAACCGGGTTTCTCTTGAACCTGTGTTCTGCTTGTGTGTGTCCGGGTTAGGGTGGTGGTATGCCCCCTGGTGGCTTACAATAGTGAAATGATAATAGTCAACTCCATAAACTGAAGAAACTGATTTTCACCATTTTAATAGCTTACCACTAATTTTGCTAAACTGGTAAACTTGAAAGCAGTTACTATAACTTTATATGAGGCAGATAATAAGTTTAATACAACTTTTATTTCAAATCTTTAAAAGGAACAAAAACAAACAATAAGGATAATTTCTTATCTTGCTTAGCTTCTTCTTTAGATGAAAGACACAAAATGATGTCTGGGGAAGTATAACTAGCTGACACCAAAAGACATTTTCTAAATGAAAGCTTTCTTACAAAGGTATAACAGAACAGGAAGGTTGTTTCAGTTGTAACTTCAGTAAATGGCTTTATAACTGACTACTGTCACACACGTGTGATGGGAAGCAGCTGAAGGGCTTAGACAATACTGTTTATACATCTGCCCAGGGGGGTACGCTGACGCTCTTTCTGAGTTCTCTGCAGGTCTTACCCGGAAATCCCACCAGGAGCCGCCATTTCCAGGAAGGACACACCACCTCGGTTCCGGCCCCAAGAATGAGGTCACTTCGGTTCCGGCCCCAAGGGTGATGTCACTTCCAGTTCGGCCCAGAGGGCGACATCATTTCCGCCCTCTGAGCTATAAAGCTCACTGCCTTTGCTTAGGCAGGCAGTTCTGTTTTGGACTCTGTTGTGTAACAACTGTTTGAAAATGCCTCAAATACTTTTGCAGCGGAAACCGCATTAAGCGGGTGGCTGCCCCAAACCTTTCACGCCTCTGGTCTCCAGTTCTTACAGTGGCGTAGTCGGCAGGATGGTGTCCCGAAGAACCGGGACACGGACTTTCAAGGAACCAGGTGGGTGAGTACCGGGCCGAGTTTCGGGCAGGGAGTGCGCGGAGGGTCAGGAAGGACGCGGTGCAGGCTCTGCTCCACGAGCATAACCGGGGCTACCCCCATCTCGTGGAGAAGGGAGAGGGGACCCACAGGCGTGGGCTGGCTTCTGGGGAAAACACACGAGTGGCTCAGTATGCTCTTCTGGGTAGGAAAGCCGAGCCCATCGGGACCAAGGTCCCTGTTAGCGATGGGCTGTCCCAGGCCGGCAGGTGAAGAATATAATAGACTGGGAGTTTAACCCAACTAAAGGGCTGTCAGAGCAGGCTATGGCTCTCTGGCAACAGGTGGGTGAGTGGCTACGCCATTTGATCGACCCCTTGCAAATAGTGCAGCAAGTGGCCTGTTTTTTGCTGCTACAGCGGATACCCCAGGAATTTGCCCAGCCGGCCTGGGGCGAATTCCATTCCATGGACGAGCTGCTACAGCTCTTGCAATCCCAGAGGCCGGCTGTGAAACCCGGGAGGCAGAACAGCCGCTCTGTGGACTACCGGGAGTTATGTCCTACAAAGCAGTCCCTTCCACGCAATCCAGAGCCTGTTCGAAGTCACCGGGCCGTCTGGCTTGCGACCTGTCGAGGAACAAGGCGGACCGTAGGGGACAATGGCGGGGTTGTTTGTGTGCCCTTAGCAATCCCTGGCGGATAAACATACGGGAGAGCTTCTTATTAATGGACATATGATAACAGCGCTGTTTGATTCCGGCAGTAACGTGTCTGTCGTTGCTCGCCGTTTTGTTCTACCGCAACAATGGATTAAGAAAAGACCAGTCTAAAATGTATACACGGAGATATCCGCCGTACAATACCGCCCGTGTTACGTATGTCTCGGAGGAACCCTTCGGCGACTTACGAAGCGGTACACCGGATCCTCCGTTTCCGTAATCCTCGGGGGACTGGTCTGACAGTAACCGCGGTAGTTTAGAAAGCATTCCCCGAAAAGCTTTTGGCCTCGTTATAGATGATAAAGACTCATCTCAAGCTGCTTCCACACCGTGTAATCAGCCGACAGGGAGTGGGGCGGTAGGCCAAGAGAGTGACGAAGATACTCCCGGACCGTCGCGGGCTACTACGTCATCCACTAGCGCCCCGGCAGCGAGGGAGGATTCTCCGCCCCTTGAGGTCAGACCGGACCCGCTCTCTGAGTTGCACTTTCAGTTTAGAGCGACTCCGGCTTCTTTCAGAGAGAACAGTGGAATGGCGACTCTCTGAAGCACATAAAGAATGCAGTGGTTCTCGTTAACGCCAACGACGCATTTGCCCATGCCACAGGGACCTCACTTTGTCATGGATAATGAATTATTGTATCGGGTTGCTGAACATGAGGGAAGGTCCGGAAGTTGTTGCTAGTCCAGCGGACCGACCGGCGGCAGGTTTGCGAGTTAGCCCACTCTCACCTTCTTGGAGGCCATCTCGGCTCCGATAAAACATTAGAGCGCATTAAGCTCCGTTTTTTTTGGCCGGGGATTAATGAGGAGGGTCGCGCTTTTGCATTTCCTGCCGGAGTGTCAACTGCGGCAAATTCCTAGGAAGGACCGTGCTCCTCTGATTCCCCTTCCCTTATTGGCGTTCCCTTTGACAGGATTGGGGTGGATATAGTAGGACCCTGGAGCCCTCAGCCGAGGATATAAATATATACTCGTCCTCGTGGATTATGCAACCCGATTCCCTGAAGCCGTTCCATTGCGCCGGCTACCACTAAAAATATTGCACGGAACTAGTAGGAGTCTTTTCACGCGTGGGCATTCCG
Source organism: Polypterus senegalus (assembly GCF_016835505.1). Taxonomy (NCBI): domain Eukaryota; kingdom Metazoa; phylum Chordata; class Cladistia; order Polypteriformes; family Polypteridae; genus Polypterus; species Polypterus senegalus. The sequence goes on from NC_053162.1 coordinate 127,552,858, forward strand.
AGAAGTCCTGACGGACCAAGGAGCGCCTTTCACCTCGGAAACGTTCAAGGAGACTGCCAAGTTACTGAAAATAAAGCATTTAAAAACCTCGGTGTATCATCCTCAAACCGATGGGCTAGTGGAGAGATTCAATCAAACTCTCAAGCAAATGCTACGTAAGGTAGTCAGCAAGGATGGGAGGAATTGGGACCAACTCCTCCCCCTTGTCCTCTTTGCCTACGGAAGTCCCTCAAGCCTCTACGGGTTCTCTCCCTTTGAATTACTATACGGAAGACAGCCCGGGGCTTATTAGATATTTTAAAGAGGGCTGGGAAGGGGAGGCACAGCCCTCCACTAACATTTTGGAGTATATCGCCCAGTTGCGCGATAGATTTGATGTAATAAGACCTATACTAAAAGTCATATCGAGGAGGCACAATCAGCACAGGCCCGCCTGTATGACCGTGGTACGACTCTCCGGGAGTTCCAACCGGGGGATCGCGTCATGGTATTGGTTCCTACTTCACACTCTAAACTGCTCGCACATTGGCTAGGCCCCTACGAAATTAAGGAGAGGAAGGGATTGGTCGACTATTTGGTGAAACAGCCCAATCGCCGACCAGCTGAGCGAATATATCATGTAAACCTGCTGAAACCGTGGAAGGAGAGGGATCCCGATCCCTCCTCCGGACAGCCCTGCTCTCTTCGCGGAAGTAAGTGCCCTTAATTTGTGAACAGCTATCTCCCAGACAGAGACAGGAGCTCGAAGCAGCTATCCGCTCGGTCCCAGAGGTGGTAAGTGAACAACCAGGTCGGACACTCTCTGATTGCGCGACATAGTGACTGACCGGGGTGATCGTCCGTGGCGACCCTACAGACTCCCGGAGGCAAAGAAAGTAGAAGTGGAACTGGAAATCAAGCGAATGCTGGCACTAGGAGTGATCGAGGAAAGTAGTAGTCCCTGGTCCAGCCCCATCGTCTTGATTGCTAAGCCTGACGGCAGTTGGAGGTTTTGCAATGACTTCCGTCGGCTCAACCAAGTTTCCCGATTTGATGCTTATCCCATGCCTCGCGTGGCGACCTCCTCGAGAGACTGGGACCAGCCAAATTCTTGACTACACTTGACATGACAAAGGGGTACTGGCAGGTTCCTTTAACGGAGTCGCGAAGGAAAAAACCGCGTTTAGCACTCCTAGCGGACACTGGCAGTATCGTGTCCTTCCATTCGGGTTACACGGGCCTGCGACTTTTCAGCGTCTGGTGGACAAAGTGCTCCGGCCCCATAACTCGTTCTGTGCTGCCTATCTGGATGGCGTTGTCATCTATTCCAGCACCTGGAAGGAGCACATACAGCAGGTCACAGCAGTATTACGGACATTGGGAGAGGCGGGCTCGCATCAACCCCAAGAAATGTTACTTCGGGTTGAGAGAAGCCAAATATTTGGGCTACCTAGTGGGCCGGGGTACTGTGAGGCCACAGTGTTCCAAGTTGCAAGCCATAATGGCCTGGCCCGTCCCAAAACCAAGCGGCAAGTCCAATCCTTTCTCGGTTTGGCGGGTACTACCGCCGGTTTGTGCCTCGTTTCTCGAGAGCGGCGCGCCTTGACCGACTTGACAAAGAAAAGAGCTCCTAATACGGTGGTATGGTCTGATAAAGCGGGGGCTGCATTCAGTGACTTAAAAAGGGCTCTGACTTCAGCACCTATCTTAATCTCCCCTAACTTCTCTCTCCCTTTTGTCCTCCAGACGGACGCTTCGGACACAGGCTTGGGAGCCGTGTTGAGCCAAAGCGTCGGCGGGGTTGAACACCCGTTATGTACCTGAGCGGAAACTGTTGGACGGAGACCAGGTACGCGGCGGTGGAGAAGGAGGCTTGGCGATCAAATGGGCGGTGACGCAGCTGCGGTACTACCTCTTGGGTCGCGTGTTCACTCTGGTGACGGATCATGCGCCTTTAAAGTGGATGGCCCTTCACAGGGAGTCGAATCCGCGGGTCACGAGGTGGTTTCTTGACCTGCAGCAGTACAAATATACGCTCGTTCATCGACAGGGGTCCCTTCATGCCAACGCCGATGCCCTCTCCGGGCCCACGACTCTCGGTGCAGGTCGCCCGACCCACGGGTCTGGGCTGAGGGGAGTCTTGTCACACTGCGTGTGCATGGGAAGCAGCTGAAGGGCTTAGACAATACTGTTTATACATCTGCCCAGGGGCGGGTACGCTGACGCTCTTTCTGAGTTCTCTGCAGGTCTTACCCGGAAATCCCACCAGGAGCCGCCATTTCCAGGAAGGACACACCACCTCCGGTTCCGGCCCCAAGAATGAGGTCACTTCCGGTTCCGGCCCCAAGGGTGATGTCACTTCCAGTTCCGGCCCAGAGGCGACATCATTTCCGCCCTCTGAGCTATAAAGCTCACTGCCTTTGCTTAGGCAGGCAGTTCTGTTTTGGACTCTGTTGTGTGAACAACTGTTTGAAAATGCCTCAAATACTTTTGCAGCCGGGAAACCGCATTAAACGGGTGGCTGCCCCAAACCTTTCCGCCTCTGGTCTCCAGTTCTTACACTACTTTCAGAAAATATTTACTTTTGATTACTAAGATACAGACACTATCAAACAGTAACTTCTCCTTTTTTTGAATATCCATATTATTTTATTCTTTCTGTTTTAGACAATGCAGTGATAACAGTCACATTTCTAACTCCTTTTTTCTGGGTATAGCATCACTGGCACTCACATCAGTAGAGCTTCTATACACAGGTCATAAGTTTACTGAACAACTAATCATAAAAACAAATATTGTTACATAAAAACACTATGTTTGTATATATCAAACAAATATTTTCAAATGTATATGGCATATAATGAGAATTAAAGAAATACAGCTAGAAGGTGCAATAACAAACATTCAAATAGCTCCATGTCTATTGCATTTGTACCCTTCTTGAGAGTTTGAACAAAATAGATTACCATCAGCCATGTTAAAACTGAAAACTTTAGAAATCTTTTATTGCACACCTGAAGGTACTTTATGTTGCAAAATGATGGAAAATCTGAATGTACATTGTGAAGCAAACAGAATCTGCACAGAAGACCACAACACAAATATATATATATATATATATATATATATATATATATATATATATATATATATATATATAGCAGCTTTATGATGTGTCATACTACAAATACTATTAAATTAATAAATGAATCCTCTAAATGTTCACAGGGTTAGGGTGCATTTCAGTTCAGCCCTGTAGCTTAAGTATGGTAGTCTAGCTTAAGAAAAATTCACCCTCACTCACTCATGTTAACAAATGTAATGACAATTAATACCAGAAAGCTGGAGTGCACTCTGTCACTAACATGACAAATGTGAAAATTCTGTGGAATTTTAATCCATTACTCTAGAACTATGAGGCAGAAGAGGTAAATGTACCACCCTCATTTGTACATTTTCATCCTTATTCTTTCTCTCTCTTTGGGTCATGTAAGGAAACTTGATTACTTTAAATTAAAAGAGTCATTTGTCACAAAATTTTGTTGGTGATGGCCCCTTTCAGTGATTGCAAACATGTGATATGACAATCTTAAAAAAGACTTTATCAGCAGCCAGTTTAGATAAGGAAGAGAAGCACACTAATAAACAGATTTTTTTTCCCTGCAAGAGTCCTTCACTTCTGCAAATGTACTGAGGAGGAAAGATGTCAGATATTAGAGCTACCTATGCTGCTGTAAATAGTTTCAACAAAAGGGAGGGAAAAACACTTTCGAAAGAAGGTAAGGAAAAGTTTTATTTTAATACTTTTATTGGTTTTCAACAGTCTGCTTCATGGTAAAATATATTCAAATTAATAATGTACCCCCTGTGATCAACACTGGATTAAGTGGGGCTTGATAATGGATATGTGTATAGGATTTTAAGCAACTATTCCATATATTCATTCATACGTTTTCAGGATCCATTTTTCTGGATCTGGATTTGAAAGGTGGAGTGAACTTTAGAAAAAGTAAAGTTGGAATTTGTTCAGGATAAAATACCTAATTTGTGTGTACTTTTTTCGATTTCATTTTTATTTGCTTATTGTATACTAATTGCCATTTTATTCTGTACAATTCTTCACATAAACCATCTTATTAAACAAAAGTCAATACTAAACAAACTAGAATATGGCTTTTTGTACATTGTGTGAAATCTGCTGTGCATATGTACACTAAAAATATGAACAAGGATAGAATTACAGAATTTCAATTATGCATCCTTCATCAGGTTTGTTTTGTCAGATTTAACTATAATATTTTTGTGATTTCCTCTGCAAATATTCTGAGATTGACACTACAAACATAATAAAATTACAAGTTTACTGTAAAAGATTGTTTATTAAAAGTAAAGTAAGTAAGTTGACTTGAAATGATCAATCCACTGTGAATATATTAGTATTTCATAGCATGTTATATTTGTTTCAATATTATGTATGTTACCGGCAATGTGTAAAAGCAGGCATTCTATAGAATGCGTGACATTTTTAGGCAAAGCATGAACTGTCTGTGTTTTACGTTTTCCCTAGGCATTGTATATAATGCCTAGGCATTATACAGAATGACTTGACAGTTTGCCTTTTGGCATTGCATAAAATGCCTAGGAAATGTTTGAAATTTTAATCATTTCATACTTTGTCGTCCCATTTTCGTCATTCTATAAATTTCCAAGGCATTTTATACAACGCCTAATTTCACACATTGCCGGTAACAGAAATCCATGCATTCATTCAATTCTCCTTACCTAATTGAGACTTTGAGGGTATCAGATGCATATCCAGCAACACTGAGTTCAGACTGGTCTGCATGCACTTGGAATGTGCACGGAAAAATATGCTGTATGGCAATAAGGAGACAAAACTTCACCAATGGTGAATCTTTATCTGTTTCTCTTCTACTGCTTAGAGGTTTTCAAAGTATAACTTTACACTGAATATCTTGACATAAGGTCCCAACTTGCTTGTTTTGATTTAGTATAACTATGAACCATGTTGAATGTCAGAAGGCTGATAGCTGAATTTTGAGTAGCAAGCGGCAGTATGTCTTTCACGAGGTGAATGAGACTTATATCAAAATGAGAGGAACCTTTCAGTAAATATATTTTACAATGCTGGCTTTATAGTGTTGCAATGGGATGCAGTGGATAGAGATGCTGCCTCGTAGCTCTAGAAAACTGGTTCTCAGACTCAACTGGTTTCATAATCATTTAATCACTTTTCAAATTACTTATATTTAATTACATTACCCTTTTTCTCATTTCTTATCCTACATTCAGAAAAACACAGCAGTGTGATTTTTACATTTATAAGACATTTAGAAACATTTGTATTTTTGCCATAACTTTAAATGCTTAACTTTGTTCTATTTTTTTGCCTTTTAATTTGCCTTCTTCTAACCCTAACCCTTGTTCTGTTTCCCTTATTTATATCTTAATAATGGCAGTTGTACAAGGAACAGAGCAAACACCAAGGCAAACAGCAATGCATGCCGAAAGGCTGCAGCCTTTTCAGTGTCAGAAACAATACAACAGTAAATAACTAAATAAACAACAAGAACACCTGAAAAAGCAGAATTAAATAAAGATAATAATGATGATGAGGATGATGAAAATTTTAAAAACCATGCCAAAAAACTAAACTGAACTAGGTTATCCCAAAATCTGGTACATTCTCATTTCAAACTAGTTTTTCGATTTCTACATTGACCCCAAGACATACAACCCCGTAAATAACAGCTTTCTTAATTAGAACAGAAGTTGGTTGGAACAAAAATCTGCAGCCACATTGGATCCCCAGGTCTGCTCTAGGAGACAAGGTCTGAATCCTGGCCTAGCCTTTGTCATGTTTGCACACTATTTCCCAAACTCCACTTGTGCATCTGGATATCATTTTTGTCCCTCTCACATTCCAAAATTGTTGTTTGAAACTATTAATTTGAAAATTATAGGTGAGTGTTAGTGTGAAGCCCTGTTTTCTACTGCTTTACATTCACAACTGCTGGGCTTCCTACAACCATAAACTTTATTAAATTAGTTTAACAAAGTTAGCAAAGTAAAAAGACTGATCTGATTAAAATCAGAAGCATTTTAAAATGTTTATTTTATCATATGTTAGTAATATATTCATACGTAAAAAGCAGCATTTGCAAATATGGAAATCCAGTTTTAAAGCAGCACTGGTTTTATCTACAATAATAAGTCCAACTTTTTAAAAGGTTAGGTACGTAACTATTAGTAGCAAAGTGGTGGGGCAATGGCCAGTGCTGCTGCCACACAATGCCAACTTTACTGTTTTTCGTATTAGTGTACACCACTTCCTCATCTAGTCTTTCTAAAGATAACTACTTTTTAATGATTGGATCTAGCTAGCGATTACAATGCGTGAGAATGAGTTATTTGAAATACAGTTAACATGTTATAGTAGTTGTACTTATGTCTGTATTCAGAAGCGAATTTATTTTTGACATCAAACCCTGAGGTTGTGGGTTCAAATCCCACTACTGAGACTGTATGACCACGGGCAAGTCACTTCACCTGTCGGTACTCTAATTATGAAAACAAATTAAATGTAACCAATTATATTTCAGATGTTGTAAGGAACCGTGGATAAAGGCATTAGTCAAGTAATAATACAAAATAAATAAAATATTGAGTCAAAGGTGTTACAGATAGGATCAAAATAATATGATAGCATGGTAGTTCCTGCTCCTTCTTCACAGCTCCAGAACTCAAAGGCTTCGATTCTATTCTGTTCACCATCTCTATCGATGTTTTATATTAGCTCCCAAATTGCTGATGGATCACATGGTTTTGTCCTAAATATGTGCATGTTAGGTTGATTTATAGCTCATACCTGTACTGGTGCCCAATAAATCTGACCCAGAATTGCACCCAATGCTGTCAAGATTAGCTCCAGCCCTATGTAAACGTAAATGAATAATAAAACATTTTCAGTATTGAGTCCTTCATTAAATACAAGCCATTTTATAAAAGTAATGCTACATGTTTCTTTTGAAAGTTTAAATGGAAACAAGGTCAGAGTTAACCTCAGTTAAATATTTACTATAAACAGGCATTCAAAATAGATAACACTTCCTCTGATCTGCCTGTTTTTTAAGCATGCAGTCCCCCACCTCTCCCCACCTTTGACTGTGGTGGAGGTTCTGCATGTCTTTATTGACAAAGTGTATTACATTTCAAAACATTAACTGTTTCACAAAATTCTGCATAAAAAATTCAGTTTCTAGATAAAAATTGCAGTATTAGTGCTTAGATTCAAAAGCAGAAGAAAAGAAAGTTTCTCTTCTCCTATGGAAAAAACATTTGCAGCAATGCTATATTTTGATTAAAAAAGCCCAAAACATTATTATTAAGGACACTAGAAAATATTTAATTGTTAAATATATTGTGTATGTGTTGGAAAAATGTAAAAATTTTACACAGTTTGTAAACTAAAATAAATACAGTAATTGTAAAATATATGAAAACATTTAAAATATCCTAAAATTGCATATATATCTCCAAATGTACAACTAACAAACATTTAGAATATAACATTGACGTTTCTATGCATAATAATTCCATTTTAAATACAAGGGAACCAAAACCTAAAGCAGCAGTACTGGCTACACAGCAGAAACCAAACCAGGATGGGGTTCCAGTCCATTGCAAGATACCTTCATATACACAACCACAGTTACTCCTTCAGGGTCTAATTAGGGCTGTCAGTTAATATACACTGAATAACAAGGGGGCTGGGGTCTGGAGGAAAAGCCATTAGAACATAAGGAAAACAAAGAAACTCCACACTGGCCTGGGGTTCAAAGCCAGCTCTTTAGAACTGTGAGGCAGTAATACTAACCACTCACTGCACTGCTCCACAGTGAGTCACACAGAAATCTTTTTAGAAATGTAATTAGGGGCTCTTCATTAATATACTTGAAGAATATCTTAATATAATTTATATTTAGTATACAAGTATATGTGTTATACACTAGTTATTACAGTTTTCAGCTTATTCATTTTTTCATTATTTATTAAGAAAATATTTGTAATAGTGTCACATATATTTAAGGATACTATATACAGTAAATAAGCACTTATTGTGAAATATATCTTTCAAAAATTAGCACACAAGTGAATTTAAAGAATTCTGTGTTGGTATGCTTTCTTTAATTATATTAACATTAGCTTTAATGGCATTTAAATGTAATATTTCATATTTTTATAAAATAATTACACTTTGATTAAACTGTCAAGGAGTTTGTTGAGCAATTAGTTTAATCATACTTCAGAATATCACAACTGGTTTTCAGTGAAAGGAAAACATTAGTAAATCACACTTTATAAAGTTGCTTTGAATAATTTTCAGACAAAAGGCCTTATTTATACATTCATTTCAACAAACCTTTCAGCATTTAACAGCATGACGTTTACTGTACTGCATAATGAATAATCCACTCTTATTCAGGAATACATAAATTAAGCTTGGTAAAGAAGGGACTTTACTCCAGTTCAGTAATATTAACATTTGTACAGCCATTATGGGACAACCCAAACAAACAAAATTAGATCAAATTTAACTTTATTTAGAATATCTACAAGTACAAATAAAGTAAACCAACATATTATTACACTCAGCAAATACAAATACAGTGAACCAACTAAATTAATTTAAGTATTTAAGAATAGAACAAGGTACTAATATCTAAAATGTGGCTGGTAATGTGAGTGTTGTGCAGACTGCAGGCAGAACTTCTGCGTGTTTCCCAGTTGATTCTGGTGTTCATCAGTGGTGTGTTCTTGATTCTATACTGTTCAATGCTTGCATGGACTTGGTTTTGGGCTAGGTCATGGGGTCCAGCGGCTGTGGGGGAAATCTCTTGGTGAAGAAAGACTCACTGATTTTAACTTTACTGACAATGCTGTGATCTTTGGGGAGTCAATGGAGGCTCTGATTGAGGCTCTTGAGAGACTGAGCGAGGAGTTTGAGGGTCTGGGTTTGCGAGTGTCCTGGATATAAACCAAGATCTGGGCCTTTAATGACCTCTAGGGGAACAGCCATCAGCAGTGTGTCTGTCTGCGGAGAGAATATTGACCTTTACTTACCTTGGCAGAAAGATTTATGTCTCTGGTGACTCTTCCTGTGAAGTCAATAGATGGATTGAGAAAGCATGGGGGGTCATGAGGTCACTAGAAAGGGGTGTTTGGTGCTCTTGATGTCTCCACAAAAGGATGAAGGTCCAAGACTTTAGAGTCCTGGTGCTTCCTGTTTTGCTATATGGAAGTGAAACATGGATGCTATCCAGTGACTTGAGACAAAGACTGGACTCTTTCCATACTGTGTGTCTTCAGAGTACCCTTGGTTACCACTGGTTTGAATTTGTGTCGAACATGCAGTTGCTCAAGGAGTCCCAAATGAGGCACATTACCTGCATTGTGAGGTAGCATCAGTTACAGCACTATGTCCATGTGGTGCAATTCCCTGAGGGTGACCCGTCTCACAGGATCCTCATTGTTTTGGACCCGAGTCACTGAACCAGGCCAGGGGGATGCCCACGTAACACCTGGCTGCGGCAGATAGATGGCTATTTTTAGAGGGTGGGACTGGACCCCATGTCTGCCTTGGGGTTTGCCAACTGAGATTCCAAGCTGTTTTGTTGTGTGGTGGGTGTGGCAACACACTATAACAGTACATGCTCCCTAACTTGACCCGACCTGATACTAAAGACAACACTATAAAAATAACCTTTTAGCAATCTGCATGTCAAAAGCAGTGGAACAGATACCCATGCCAGCTATAGGTCTAACTTGTGTATTGGTCTAACTGGTCTTGCACAAAATATCTGCTCACGGCAAACTCAGAACCAGTAATGGAATTACATAGCATTCTGAGCAATAGCTGTATTATTGTCACATGTATGCAGCACAGTGAATGTCTTTACTCACGTTGTCAACCAACACACAACACACTGTGCGCTCTTGTGCCATAATAAATTTGACCTAGTTGAGATGGTCAGTTATCACTATTAATAATGGGGACCATGGGGTCAGTTTAAATTATAGGCCTAACCAATAGTCCTATAATGGACCAATTTATATATATGTAAATATATTTGCACATATATGTAAAACATATTTAAATACCTACACTATATATGGAAGTATAACAAGTGATTGGTACATGCAAGTACCATGCTTCCATTTTTTTGTATCGTTTGTACAATAAGTAACTGTAAGACACAACTTTTCATTTATGTACAAAAACATTTCTTTATGATATTTATTTTAAGAGCTTTCTAAAAGCTGTTATCCCAGATAATATGTGGTTTTCCGAACTACATTCTAAAGCCATAAATCAGGTAATTTTTTTTTTAGGGGACAGGATTTCCCTAAAAGCCCTCATTTGCTTTTCTTTGAGAAGGTAATCGTGAAGAACGCACAGCATAGAGACATCCTGGATCTGTATGTTATGGCTTTGAATGAGCACGTATTGCCTTTTAATATTCTTAAGCATTTCTTATTCCACTTAAAAACAAAAGTATAGTAAATTCATAGATCTGAATCACTTTAAAAACCTTAAAGTTTGTATGCATCAAGAGATAAAGCAGACAAAATTATCAAGGAACATTCTTTACCTTCCATATTGTTTTTGCAAAAAATGCATAGATAATGTGTTTTAAAATGGATTTAATAAATTATTGTTCATTTCTTGATAATGAGAATGGTTTAATGTAATTCAAAGAGCGGTTGGTGTTTAGACGGCATGCAGTGAGACAAGTGTTGCTTGTTGAAATGAAAATTCTATATCTGGAAATGGGTTACTGAAAAATGAAACAAGTTTTTTGAAAACTGCAAGATCTATTCTTTGAAAATGAAGGCATTTATAAGTGGTGACCACAGGTTCCCCAACCTGCCTTCTGTTTAGAATTGCTACTATGACACACGTGAGGACCTGAGCGACTGAACCAGGCCAGGGGGATGCTCATGTAACACCTGGCCGTGGCCAGCTGCATTTAGCAATATTCAGTATTTCTTTTTTATATCGATGGCCTTTTCACTTATAGTAGTTGCAGTAAAAACAAAGCAGAATGTAAACCTTGGCAGTTTTGCACAAAACAAAAACTCCTACTGTGATACTTAGTCAAATGACACTTAGAGAAGATAACTGCCATAAAACTCTTCTGTTAAGCACCAATTTACTTTGTGCATCTTTGAGCTGAAATCTTTCACCACTGTTCCTATGCAAATGCTTCAAAATCCTAAATATCAGAGAGAGGTTTTCATCAACTGCTGTTTTCACTCCTCAGTGTGTTTTGATTTTTCTTTGGAATCATTTTCTTGCTGTAGGACAAAACACTTTAGGTAAAAAACAAATTTCAAAATACTGGACTGGATTTTATGTCCTAAAAGTTCTCAATAATATTCAGGTTACATGATGCCAAATATACATTCAGTCCAGCCCATAAACTGCAAGCTGCTCACTTTCGCAACTGTCTGTCCTTGTTACAGCAAGAAAGATGCCAAAGATATTTTCTAATTTTAAATTGGTGAGAGAAATGGCCCTCACAATAAATGAATTTGGAGTCCTTTCACATTTTCAGACTATTACCTCTTATAGTAAAAATGTCTCATTCTGGATTCACTTTACGACTGAAGTATCCTTGCAATGCATCTCTGCTGACAGAGTAAGTAAGTCATACATCAGACTTAAAATATATTTCTATAGTGTAGAGAACTGCTTACAAGGATTTGGTAGTTATGTTATGAAATTAAGCAAAGTAGTGCCACACTGTATATGAATGACATTTTTGTAGGCTGTACAAGATAGATCAAAACATTAAATATTAATGTTTACTAATGTCAGTCAGTCATTATCCAACCCGCTATATCCTAACACAGGGTCACAGGGGTCTGCTGTTGCCTATCCCAGCCAACACAGGGCACAAGGCAGGAAACACACCCCGGGCAGGGCGCTAGCCCACCGCAGGGCACACACACACACACTGAGCACACACTAGGGACAATTTAGGATCGTCAATGCACCTAGCCGGCATGTCTTTGGACTGTGATTACTAATGTTTAACTTCAAATTCAGGTTTGCATGGATTGTTTTGCTCCATCACAATTCTTCACATATTATTAACAGTCATTCTTTGGAAGTTAGAGCTAATTTCGTTTAAGAATTTAAATGTCATTTAAGAATAAGATAAATGGTTTGGCTTTATAGAATAGAATACTAGATAGATAATGGAAGGTCATACCTTATCCCTTACAAGGTAACACATAAATAAAATGCCTTGACCTATTACAGTAGTATTTTATGCAATAATGGCTCGTAATATTTTCTGCTTATAGCACAAGAAAACAACTGTGTCAGTAACAGCTTGATGATTTCTTTAGTATTGACATAAGCATAGACGATAACACTGCACTTGTTCCACTACTTGTGTACAACATGCACAATGCTATCAATTATTTTATAGTGTTGTGCTTAGAATTTAGTGTATTTTAGATAATATAACCGTATTGTATTCTTTGTATTTGTATTAATTAAGTTAATTTACTGTATTTGTACTTGTTGAGTTAATTTGTTTGCATTTGTAGATGTTCTCTATGGATTACGTTGTATTTGCTCTACTTTTTAGCAGTTTGGTTCCTATGAAAGAAGTATTTGATTTTTACATATGAGCAGATTTTCCAATTTTTACCTTTTTGTAATAAAAAAATGCTATTAAAGATTGAAATTACTTTACTCGAACTTGGAATTTGATATTTGGTTGGAACTAATCTTTGTATTAACTGCTCCCATCCTAGTACCACAAGACTTGAATATAAATGAAACATAACTATGCAGACTGAAATTAAATACAATTGATTAAATTAACTAAATTAATTAAAAATGAATTACATTTATGAAAAATTATTTTAATTAATTAAAAATCTTTTCAGGACTTTTGGAAATTCTATGTTATATATTGCATTTTGTGTACTGTTTAGATCCATTTGATGCACATTAACACGTCAAAAATGATAAAAATAACATAAGAACATAATGACATTTTACAAAAATTAAAAGACCAATCAGTTTATGCAAGTTTTGGAAATTTGGTTATAAATTAAAAAGCCAACATGTCCACTGGTGATATATTAATAAACATAAAAGTAATAGTTTTATTAATAATACCACCTTTCTAGTGGAATCTTGACAGAATAAAGTGAGAAAATACAACATAGTTGTCATTTTTACACAATAATTAATTAGTTATAAATCAGTTAAAATGGAAGAATTTCACACCTAAAAGACTCCTGTCTCACAGGGAAGGAGATATTACAATAATGGAAAACTGACTCAACCAAAAGACAATTTTTTGTTTTTCATAGAGTAACCTGTTTTAGCAGAATGAAAGCTATACAATATACATATTTTGTTTTTGAGTCTTTGTCTTTATATTCAACTCTGTGTTTTCCGTTTATTTAGATTATTTGTAGGATATTACACTGTGCATAATATCAACTGAATTTCCCTTTCAGGAACAGTTAAGTTAAAATGAATTTAAATAGAGGGCTTGAGGATACTGCTGAGGCCTTTGAGTGCCCTTGATGCTAAAAACAAAACTAAGTACTCAGATATGACAACAAAAAGTTAAGTTTTGCCATTTCTCTGATATTGCACCTTGTGACTATGAACAATTTTGAGAACAAAAAAAATTTTGCAGGTGTTTATTTAAAAAAAGTTTTAAAATATGCAATTTTATTAAATGCTTTAAATGTAATATACATATTTAACTTATAGCAGATCGTCTTGATATGGTATATTCTGAATTGAACAAGAAAAAGAAGAATAAGTCTGCTGAGAGCAAAAAAGGTAAGATTCTTTTTGTTATATTATAGAGTATTAGCTCTTTTACCCAGCTTTGCCTGGGAAATTCTGTAAAACAACAGGTCTCAGTTATGGTGCTGTTGCTTAATCAAATGTATCAGAATTATTATGTAACTAAGTACTTTCCTGTATAAAATATATATATATATTTTTGTTTTATTGGCAGGCAGTGTGTTGTGGTGGTTAAGGATTTGGACCTTGGACTTCAAACCCTGAAGTTGATGGTTCAAATCCTGCTACTCACACTGTGTGACCATGAGCAAGTCACTTCACCAACATGTGCCCCGATTGGAAAAACACAGGAAATGTAACCAAATGTGTTTCAAAATTTGTATGACACCTTGGATAAAGGCATCTGTCAAGTAATAATAACGGTCCCATTCAAAGGAGTGACACTTCATAGAAGTGACATAAATACTGTATTAAAGGAGTGACATTCACCTACCGCACACAACTGAAAGTACGCTCGCCAAAAAAATCGTTGTCACCTCACCTACCACTTGGATGGTTATCACACCTTTGAAATTTATATCTGAGGTTTCACTCCTTTGTTATGTCACTCCTATGAACTGTCACTCCTTTGATACAGACCCAATAATAATAATAATAATAATATTATAAGGTCACTGGAGATCTTGAACATGCTAAACACAATTGTCCACGAATAAAACATTCCTACATTAGATCAACTCCTGCAATTTAGCAGAATTTTTTTTTTATTTTTAATTAAAATTCATAATTAGTAGGAATAATGTGAAATTTGAGTATATATTATCATTACTAGATGTTTACGATTTTCATTTATTTACATCACTCACTCAAGTACATTACTTTTTGTGTTTTTTATCAGTATTATTTAGTCCCCCTTCAAAGTTGGCAGATATTAATGTAAAAGAAAAGCAGTGCTTGAAGTGTTGATTGTTTATGTGTTACACTGATGTATTAACACGAATAGCAAGGAGCAAAAAACTTTGAGCAGTAGCTTCATTATCGCAACACAATATCTGTGGCTCCCTTGTTAGAAATTCAAGTGCCATGACCTAAGTCTGATGCTGTGGTATTGTGCGATTTAAGCACAACAATCAAAGAGCAGCTGTGGGGTAGGGATGGTTAATCAGTCCTCTTGCAATTTTAAGAGCTGTGACTGGGGAACAAGCATCAATGAAGCAAAACAGATAACCAAGATGAGTACTGGTAGTGACTTGAGCTTTGTTGAACTTTGTCTTTCTGTATCCCAAATGATCGTGTCTCTTTATTCCAGTCCTGGACACCTCCCTGTCTTCAGTCATCCATCCACTCTTTTGGTTAGTGTTGCTATTCATGTGGCCTGTTAAATGCTTCTGCTCCATCCTTCCATTGCATAAAGCCCCCTGTCATTGCAACACACTATATGTTTGTTAGCATATTAACTAATACAGATAAATTAAAAAATTATCAGCAAATAAAAAACAAGCCAGTTAATTTTCTTTTTTCAATACAGTTCAACATTTCAGACTAATCGATTAAAGTCATTTTGGGATTTTTGGCTATTTAGTTTATCTTTTGTGGGTGGGGGGAGTGGGGTTACCCCTAAATATCGATATTACTGAAAAGTCCTGCAAAATTTCAGCTTTTTGACTAAATGGGAAATACGTTTTTTGTAGGTGAGTGAGTGGGTGAGTTAGTGTGTAAATGAGCCAGTCAACTTCACATTATACATACAGTATATATACATATTGTCAAAGTATAGTTTGTACCTGTAACATAAAATAATGTTTAGATTCAGAACAACTGGATAATGAAAATAACTAGAACTTGCGATCAAAATTATGTATGGAACTTTTTGCAAAAGTTTTGGGAATGCAGAAGATGTTCAACTTAAAGATAACTATGATGTAAATGTTCCCTTAATGCAGTACAACAGTTGTAGTGCTGCTGTGTGCAGTAAGGTGACCAGGGTTCATGTCCTCTGTGTGTGGAGTTTTCATGTTCTGTCTGTGTTGGTTTCCTCCCACAGTCCGAAGACATGCAGGTTAGGTAAACTGCAGATGGTAAACTGACCCTAGTGTAAGAATAGACACTCATGGCCCTAATGGGCTGCAGTGGCTGCAGGTTTTTGTTCCAACCAGATTTATTATTGGACAGTCCTTGCCGATAACTTGGCATTTAGCTATATTGGTTGTTAGTACTTTCATTCATCCAAGACAGATTTTAATTACATTGTAGAATTTATTTTTCTAAGAACATTATCCATTTATTTTGTGGATTGGAACAGTTTTGCACTTCACAATCCTCATTTTTTCTCTCTTATTTATTTGTACACATTTTATTAAGATAGATACTTTATGATTCACATTTTCTATGGTAAACGCAACCAAGTTAGCTAGTGAGCTGGTACTTTCTTTGCATTTGGAATTTCATTATTAACTGTGGTTGGCTAAGAGAATACAAACGATTTAACAACTAAATGCACTGCTTAAAGGTAAAATAGGCAATTAAGGGTGTTGAACTGTAATAATTAAGTGTACTAAAATTAAGCCTAAAAAGCATATTGCTTTAGTAACAAATTAAATGGGTTCTAATTAAGAAACTGGCTGAGGTGAAAACCTGCAGCCACTGTGGCCCTCTGGGACTGTCAGAAAGAATCCTTGTTCTCAACATAATTAAAATTTGTCTTGGGTGAATAAAAGTACAAACAAGCAATACAGTTAAATATCAAGTACCATTATCAGCTAGGTCTCTCTTCAAAAGAAGAACTGGTTGGAATTAAAACCTGCAGCCACTGTGACACACTAGGACCGTGAGCAACTATGCCTTCCTTAGTGTGTGTGAGCGTGTTCACCCTGCTATGGACTGGCACCTTGTCCAGGGTCTTCTCCTGCTTTGCACCCTTTTCTTGCTAGGTTTAGGCTCCAGTCCCATGGAACCCTGCTGAGGATTAAGCAAGCTTAGAAAATGGTATGATACTGGTTAAGTTCATATAATTTAGGAACCAAAGAGCATTATGCCACCATATTGTAATTCTTATTTAAGAAAAAAATCATATATAAACTTAGGTAAACATATAAAATAGCCCATTAAAGTAACTACTGTAACACATTGCTGATGCAGCAAACATTTAGCCTCTGTGAGTGTGTATGTGTACAGTTACTTTTGGACTTGCCATAAGCAGGACAAAATCAGGTGCAAGGTGAGTACACACTTCATTCACCATTTAACTTTAACCAGTCGCAACATTCTAGTAGGTACAATGATTTGTGCATACGAACATGATCGGTCTTCAGAAGTGTATTGTGTAATAAATTAATGCACACAGAAAGTTTTGAAAATACAGGGTCCCAGGAATAATCACAATGTATTGCTTTTTTGGCAAAAAAAGTAAAGTAGTTGCACCAGAACAACACTAGTGCTGCCATCAGCAGTAGTCACTCCAATGAAAAGACCAAGCATTGTGGTAATTATATTCCTTTAAGTTCTGGATTCAGTGAAGCCCAAAGGAGGAACTAATTTTTGGATATGGCACCAGTCCATTTACATGTAAATGAGGTAATAATGGCAGTATCAACAGTTGTGTCACTGCATTCAGAAAAAGTGGGGCACTGCCCTCCCAAACACTCAGCAGATGGCACTGTTGTGCAACAAGTAAACAAGCTGTAAACTCACCTCATTAATTACATGTATTGCCAAAATGTTTATAGCAAACTCAAATTAGTCATAAGAATAATTTTCTAATTGTCCATGATAGACTTAATACAATTTCCTATGGAGTAAAATATTTATTTTTGGAGTATATTGAATTTTCTTAGTGTCTAGCACTGCTAGCTTGTTTCTGGATTCCTTGGGGAGGTCCTTTGTGCCTGCTGTATTCCAGCTATGACAAAACAGCAAGTTGATAGATCTTCATATTGTGTGATGATTTTTTTAATGTAATTATTTGGCTGACAATTTTCATCACCGGTGCTAGTGGCCTAATGAATTGTGAAATTACTTGAGGATGTTTAACTTTGCTGCCAGTGCTATGATCTTCCACAAGTACATGTATACAGCACAAATGATCTTCTATTTGCTGTGTCCACTAACTGCACATTCACACCACAGAGTTACTAGATAAAAAAGCTTAAATGACTTTTATCATTTTTAATTAAGTCTTGTTCTTATATCTTTAACTACTTTGCTTTAATAAGGTTATCATACAGCAAGTTTTCTTTCCCTCCCGTCACTTGATTTTTATTTTCTATATTTACGTTTCCCAGTGTTAAGACATAGCTTCTTCCCACAGATTGCCTCATGATGTATTTTACTTCACTTTTGGCTAGAATCTTAGGTATTCTATTTAGATCATGTGTTATGGAAAGCTGTAAGTCTTACATAGATCTTAGTCTGAACTTTTAACTGCTTGCAAACCTGTTGATTACAGTGATGATTATTAGACATTTAACCTTAACTGTTGGTGCGGACAAAGCACATATCACAGAACACTAAGATTATCTGTTTTCCTCTTCAATATAAGTAACAGCAAAAATGGATTTAACAAAAAAATCCTTCATATGATAAAATTTGTTAAATTGTATGCACTTGTAGAGTACTTCGAGCAATTAAGCCACAAAAGCTGCAGACAAATTACACTGTTTTGCTTTTTTCACTTCATTTGAATTCAGTTCGTCAAATGCAGTAGTCATGGGAAATGTACTGAAGAATTTTACTAAAGAAGAGCATCTGAAAGAAACCAGTGGAAATATAAAAAAGCTGACGATAGTAAAGATTGTCTGTTTTTCCTTTAGTTTTATTGGAGCAGCAGTAGATCTTTTATTCTTCTGTTTCAAACTTTCCAAACATCATAAGATTCTTCCTTTTATTTGAGAGATTTGAGGAGTACTTCGTTCTAGAATCAAGTGATGTGGCAGTGCAATGGGACGTGTTGTTGCCTCACTGATTAAGTGTTCTGGATTTGAATCCCTTGCCTGTCCATTTGGCACCTGCATGTTCTCTCCAGGTCTTTATCAATTTTCCTGTTGCTACTCTTGTTACATTACTGCATCCCGAAGTTAGGGTGCTGCAAAATGAGTGTAAATATTTGCAAGAGAGGGCTCTGCAATAGACTGCGACCTTATTTTGCTTTATCACAGATGATGTCAGGATTGGCTCTGGACACCACAACTCTGAACAGAATTAAGTGTGTTTGACAATGCTATGTAGAATAAATCAATGTATGCTTTACTAAAATACAAGATTTGTATAAGGCAGCACTGAGCCCAAAGCACCCATTGCAGGACCCACTCACACACACCTTCAGACTGGCACTGACATAGGGACCAATTTGGAATCACCAATTAGCCGACCCTGCACTTCTTTGCTGCTGTGGAAGAAAATCTTTCTGTAAATGGTAGAAAACCCACACAGGCACAGGAGACCAAATACATTAAAAAAAGAAAGAAAATATTCATTATTTCTGTACATGTTTTTCTGATGTTGAAAAACACATACAAGAAATAAAAAACACAGGTCTTATTTTACTTCTTGACCATAGGATTAGCTTTTTATTTTCTCAGCAGTGTGGAATCTGATCAATCAGAATATTTTTCTATATATAGCAAGTTTAACAGAGATCAGCACTACTAGTTCAGAGATCCATTGGTATTTTTTTTGTCTGTATAGTTTGCAAGTTCCAGTATCCAGTATCTGGTTTCCTTCAGACACTGTTTTCCTTCCCGTATCCTCAAAAATAAGCAGGTTAGGTCAACTGGTGAATCTAAACTGGTCCTCGTGGGAGTGTGAATGCGTGTGTGTGTGCGTGTGTTTGTGTGTGTGTATATGAATGTATCCTTCAATTGACTCTACACCTATTCAAAGCTGTTTAATATGTTATTTGCTACTAATGTTTTCTTTTTTATTTCTATCAAAATAGATCAATTTGATATCATCTATTCAGATGTCAGCACTTCCACAAATTCCAAGGAGGAAAAGGCTTCTAAAAGAAAATTACTTGGTAAGAAATCTTAATCATCCATACACTCATTAAAGGATGTTAGTATACCGTATAATACTGGACAGACCTTAACTCTTTCTACACACAACTGTCATGCAATTAACAATGGAGAACAACAGAAGTTGACAAGAAGGGCAGGGGCAGAAAATCAGGAAAAACGAAGGGTAAACCCAAACTCCAGACTGGGGTTACATGCAGCACTGCCTCCTGCATTGTAATCTGTATCCCTGGGGTACAATCCAATGCCCAATGACTCAATGCACAATGAAGCATATAAAGAGTTGAAACAAATGAATATATATATATATATATATATATATATATATATATATATATATATATATATATATATATATATATATACAGTATATACACAGTGCATCACTTTTTCCACTTTTTGTTATGTTACTGCCCTATTCCAAAATGGATTAAATTCATTTTTTTCCTCAGAATTCTACACACAACACTCCATAATGACAACGTGAAAAACGTTTACTTGAGGTTTTTGCAAACTTATTAAAAATTAAAAAACTGAAAAATCACATGAAATCATACTGTAACATTTATGTTGATGTAAATCATAGAGATGGTAAAACAATTGTTAACTTCTAAATCAGAAGTAACAGAAACAAAACTAACATGCTTGCTTTGCTCTTGCTGTACTTATTTTATAGAAAGAAACTGTTTTCAGCAAGCTGGTCAGGTGAGCCATAAATGTGGGTGAATGAGGCCTGTAATCTAAGTGCCTTTCAAAAATGACCCATAAAGGTTTGGCTGAATTTAGATTGGGGCCTGACAGACAATGCAGTAGCTGTCATATGTAATGGACTCTCACTGGTAACAGCAGCTGTAGTGTTGAATATTTGTGTTGTTTCTCTGGTGACCAGTAAAGCAATAGCAACAGGATTGATATCCCTGTGTATATTCTCTTGAACAATTAGAGCGCCCACAATGATTAACAACTTAGATCTACTGTTATATTTTATAGTTCCCCAAACCATGTCTTCAGGCTTGGTGATTTGTGTCTTTTGACACTGGTCACTAGAAGAGCCATTTCACTTCTGTAGACTGCATGCTGCTCACTACTCTGTTGCAAATATGGATGAGACATATTAAAGATGAAAAGAATCACTTTCATTTTCTTAAATGCTGAAGTCTTTCTTGTCTGTGCTGTACTCAGACATTACACTGGAACCTCAGAGTGCAGGTGGTAGCAAATCCTCCATAAATTTGCTGTTAGTGAATTGAATTTTTGTAGCTTTTGCTCTGTAGTCTGTTATTACAGTTCACTGTATATATTGAATGGGTGGCGCAGTGGTAGCGCTGCTGCCTCGCAGTTAGGAGACCTGGGTTTGCTTCCCGGGTCCTCCCTGTGTGGAGTTTGCATGTTCTCCCCGTGTCTGCGTGGGTTTCCTCCGGGCACTCCAGTTTCCTCCCACAATCCAAAGACATGTAGGTTAGGTGGATTGGCGATTCTAAATTGACCCTAGTGTGTGCTTGGTGTGTGTCCTGCAGTGGGTTGGCACCCTGCCCAGGATTGGTTCCTGCCTTGTGCCCTGTGTTGGCTGGGATTGGCTCCAGCAGACCCCTATGTTTGGATTCAGCGGGATAGAAAGTGGATGGATGGATATATTGATGTGTTCAGGAAAGAAGTGTCCAGTGCTCATTACTTAACTAAACCACAAATAAACGTTTTTATTCATAGTTGAAGGCCTTCACTACTTCTTATGCCATGACTTGATTAGCAGTACTCAACCTTTGATCATTTAGGAAGGTATCCTTAAAGTATTAGGAATGCTAGTTTTGGTGAAAATTGTTGGAAATATTATTATTATAATTATGATGAGCATTTGATTTTTATTATAAAAATTATAATAATGTAAATTGGTAATGTATTGTCATATTTAGTAAAATTAATGTATTAATTTCTTTCCTCTAATTTCAAGCAAAATCAAAAGAAGAAAAAAATAAAAGTTTAAACACAGGTAAGTTAGTGTTACTCATTGCCATGTTTTAACTTTTTGGCTATATTTTGCATATCAATTATCAAAGTATCAAAAAACTTCATATGTTTAAACTAAAAGTTGAAATAAATGTAATTCATATGGATTTTTTAAATGAAAAATACGAGTAAGAATGAGGATTCCACAGCAGTTTAATGCAGGGCTTACTTACTCCCATAATCCCTCACCAAAAGTCATTAAGTAGAAGATATGTTGTTACCAAAATCAAGGCCCATATTAAAAAGTAGTCGAGAAGTGGAATGCTATAAGGCATGAACCAGAAGATACAATATATTAACACAAGACTTAAGTTGTTTGAATGATAAATCTGTAAACAACAGGAAAAACAATGTGTGATATAAAATGTGATTAAGGCCAAACAAGAATCATCAGAAGTCTAAAACCAGAAGGTGTACTGCTACAAATACATAGACTCAAAACTGTTCAATGACCTGAAGGCAAGCTGCCACAATATTCTTGGATCTTTAATATAACCTGAAAGTGAGCAGTCACAATAACCTAGGCAGAGGACTGTTACAGAAACTGAAACAAGTATTGATGTGAATTAAAAATCTAAAGGTTTTCACCCCACAGGGTTCTCACTGAAGCTGAGTATTGGATCTGGAATGTCAGACACTACAGTGTTGGCAGGCCCTAGCAACAGGGGCAGTGAATCTTAGTAACACAGTCATGAAATACTGAAGCTACAAAATGGCAACATGGCACACTTCAAAATAAAAAAAGGAATTTTCACTAATTCATAACTAAACTGCTTATACAAAGCACTCATGTAATACGATTCCATGAGAGCGGAGCCTTCTAAAGATCCAAAACAAAGCATTAGATAAAACTTATCAGAAGCAAAAAAATCAACAAACTGGTCCAAATCTTTACAATACCATACATGAATTCTGCACTATATGGTATACAGTAAAACTATTACAATTTGTATATTTGACACTAACATTTAAGATGTCTTTACATGTTCAAGATCTGTTTCTAATTTTCATTTTCAAGAGAGACTCAGGCAGCGTTATGAACAATAAAATAATAATGTGTTCTCTCTCATTGGCATGCAGTAAAAGCAAAGTATTAAATACTTATTCATACTTAGCAGAAAAATAGATGTTTTATAGTGCAACATCAAAATTACCCATTTTTCAGAAAGGCTGTGACTTAGTAAAAAGCTTCATGCATATATTTGCTTTTGTTTTAGAAGTTGTATTTAGTAAAATGAAACATTTCAGTTTATGGCTAGAGTAGAGAAATGTTAAGCAAAAACAAAAATAAACTGTTTTTAAATCATTCAGTTATCTTTTCTTCCATTCCATATCTATAAACATCCCATTTAATTTCTCATATAAAATTCAACATTACAATTTGTTTGTAGAATCACTCTGTAAAGTGCTGAAGCAAATCACTAGATAGAACTTTATTTGTCCCCAGAGGGAAATTTGGCTTTTTAGAGAATCTCTTAAACACATCCATTGATAGATAAATAAAAACATATACTCACACACACTATGGTCGGAACACACATTGGCTGTGACAGTCCCAGTGAGGCATTCTGCAGGCATATTGCTGTTGGTATAAAGGAGCCCCAGTAGCATTTCTTCACACACTTCGGCTGAATGATTTCTTGGCTGAAAGTCCTCAATGTTATTCTTTCAGAGAGAGGATCAGCTTTGTTCATAATGACATTAAGTTTCATTTTAATTCTCTCCTTTGCTATGACCTCCAGGGGTTGTCATATAACTGAACTTGCCTTTTTAATTATCTTGTTTAGTGCGCCTCTGTTGTAGTAATGTTACCAGCCCAGCACACCAAGGCATAGGAAATAACTCTGGCCATCACAGAGTTGTAGAAGATGTGAAGGATGTCACTTCCGACATTAAAGGAACACATTCTCCTAAGATAAATGACCCTGCTCTGCCCTTTCTCATATAGTTCCTCTGTGTTGCGAGACCAATCCAACCTGTCATTGATGTGAACCCCAAATACTTGTAGGAGTGCAGCACTTCTGCATCTCTCACTGAATACTGTCCTAACATCGAGTCTCCTTGGTGTGGTGAAAGTCAGTTCCTTGGTTTTGCTGATGTTTACTTGCAGACAATTCTTTCTGCACCAATAAACAAATTTCTCCAGCTGACTCCTCTTCTCTGTCTCATCCCCTTTATCAATACACCCCAAAAGTGCAGCCATCTTATCCGTATTATCACTAGGTTTTTGTACTATGGTCTACTGGATTGTGGTTTGTTTCAATAATTTTGAATACTGAAATATGCCTATAACCTATCTGATGTATGATAGAAATAAAAATATATTTACTACTGATGCTTTTCTTCTTATTTTACCTTTTTTATTAATGTACTGCTTATTTTTTTCCCAAATTAGATCAATTTGATATCGTATATTCAGATGTCAATACTTCTGAAAAGACCAAAGAAGAAAAGAGTAGTAAAAAAAAAATACTTGGTAAGAAAGCTTAATCAACAGTACATGCATTTAAATATATTAATATGCAGTTTAATGCTTAATATACCATAACTCATAAGCCATACACTATGTGTAATTTTTGAAGTGATATGATTTTAAGCCAAGCTCTCTTTTTATTTCTCTTATCTTTTATATCATATGACTGCTACCTGACTGAGGCTTGAATTCAAAGTCCCTTTCAAAAATGACCCATATATGTTTGACGAAATTTAGATGGGAACCTCATCAACAATCGAGTAGCTGTTATGCTTAATGAAATCACACTGGCAATAGCAGCTGTGGTTTTGAATATTTGTGCCATTTCTATGGTGACTAAAAAAGCAAAAACAACAGGATTGATATCCCTGTGAATATTCTATTGGACAATCATGGTGCTTATAAAGATTAACAACTTAAATCTACTAGTATATTCTATAGTTTCCCAAACCATATCTCCAGGCTTGGTGATGTGTGTCTTTTGACAGTGGTCACTTTTTTCCAGGACTTCTGTGAACTGTGTTCTTTCACTACCCTGTCGCAAATATGAATGAGATGCATTATTAAAGATGAATCACCATTGTTTTTCTGCCTGCTATAGTCTTTCCTGTCTGTGCTGTGTTGATAATGGAGACATTACATTGGAACCTCAGTGTGCAAGTGGCAGCTAATCCTCCATACATTTACTGTTACAGAGTGATTACAAACTGTCTGCTGTCTTGAAAGCTTGCATATTGTAATTTGTTCAGTTAGCCAGTAAATTATATCATTTTGCTTGACTTATTGTTACAGAGTGGAAATCTGTAGCTGTTACTCTGTAGTCTGTAGCTACTCTCCACCATATATATTGATCTGTTCAGGAAAGATGTGTACAGTGTTCATCACTAAACTACAAATAAACAATTATTTTTTACATAGATAAAGGCTGAGTCCTTCACTACTATTGTCATGACTTGATCAGCAGTGATCAATTTTTGATCATTTATGAAGTTACCCTTAAAGTATTAGAAATACTAGTTTTAGTGAAAATTTGTGGAAATTTTAATCGTTAGTATTATAAATGGATTTTATTATAAAAACCAGTTGTAAAAATAAAACTTGGTACTGTGTTGTCAAATATAGCAAAATGTATGTATTAATTTCTTTGTTCTAATTTAAAGGAAAGTCAAAAGAAGAAAAAGACAAAAGTATAAACACTGGTAAGTTAGTGTTGCTTATTGCCATCTGCTACACATTTTGGCTATATTCTGTGTATCAGCTGTCAAAGAATTAGAAAACTTCATATGTTTAAACTGAAAGTTGAAGTTGAAATGAATACAATAAATATTTATTGTTTAACTGACAAATAAGAATAAGGATTCAACAACAGTGACTTACTTACACCCACACTCCCTTACCAAAAGTTGTTAACTAGAAGAGGTGTTGTTACCAAAGTCAAGGCCCATATTAAAAAGCAGCCGAGAAGTGGAATGCTATGAGTCGTGAACCAGAATACAAAAAATATTAACACAAGACTGACTTTGTTTGATAGATAAATCTGTAAGCAATGTAAGCAAGAGGAGCCATACTGTAGTTAAAAACGATATGTGATATAAACTGTGGTTAACGCCAAACAAAAATGATCAGAAGTCTATAACCAGAAGGTGTACTGCTACAAATGCCTAGGCTAAAAACTGTTCATTGATGTGTAGTCAAGCTGCCACAATTTTCTTGAATCGAAACTGTACTGTAAATTGAAGGTGAGCTGCCACAATAATCTAAGCAAAAGATTATTACAGAAATTGAAGTGAGTATTGCTGTAAATCAAAAATCAAAGGGTGTTCACCCCACAGGGTTCTCACTGAAGTTGAATGTTGGATTTGGAATGTCAGACATTGCAGTGAATGTCGCAAGGTGTTTTAAAGTGGAGTATCTGTCATGTGACATGTAATGCCTTCTGGGTGGCAGCCCCAAGCAACAGGGGCATTGCATGTTAGTAACAAAACGATAATGTGGCATACTTTAAAAATTAACAATAAAAAATTTCATTGACTGATAATTAAAATGCTTTTACAAAACACTCAAGTAATTATATCCCATGGGAGTAAAGCCTTCTTGGGCCCATTTTACACTTGACGCTTAGAATGCTTCCGTGCAGACATCATGGCTGTAACACATGCCCAGCTCTCTTTTGTTGTGACCTATGAGCACGTTGTCAGAAATTAACGCAAACTTGTGCGAGTTACAGTACCAGCAAAAAACTTGAGTGCCGCGTGTGTTCAGGTTTTGGTACATAATGCCAGCAAAGCTGTTTACTATCAAAATCTCCATAGTGACAGACATGCTGGTCAGAACAGCTGGCATCAAATCACCATCTCTTTGAAAGTGGATATAGAAATGTGCAAGACAAAATGGAAGCAAATTCAAAGCAGATACATCCGCGCAAAACGGAAAATCTCTGAATAAAGAAGTGAAGATTCGGCTGTTGCAAGATAACACAGTGTGACGGCAATCCACATTGCAGCTCCAACAGGACCAATGTGCGTGCATCAATGTATGATGAATGGTTCAATAAGGTGAAGCAAATCATGAAACATAGATGCAGACATAAAAAAGTATATGTGGTGCTTTTGTTCATCCATTTCTCGCATAGGCCATACTAGTGTTGCATATTCCCCATCGTAATGATACATGTAAATGTCTCGTATGCCATCTTCTGTGTTGCTATTACTGTCTTTTTTGCACCTTCACAACAGCATCAGAATACAAAGAATTTTTATCTTCAACATCGTTCTTCCCTCAACTTATAATGCAGAGAAACTGGATTTTGTTTTCTCACCATGATGATGTCTCACACTGCCACCTGGTGAAATCCTCCAAACTTGCATAAAGTATGCACACAAATAAACTGCCTATATAGCAGCAGCGTCCACAAGCAAACGCATCATGTAGCATTAAGTACATCCTGCCCCTAAAGATCAAAAGTAAAGCAGCAGAAAAAAATGATCAGAAGCAAAAAGAATTAACAAACCTGACCAAATCTTTATAATTACATACAAGACTGCTGCACCACATGGTTTAAAGTACAACTATCTTAGTTTGTATATTTGACACTACCATTTAAGTTTTCTCTACATGGAGAGAATCTGTGTCTAAGTTTCATTTTCATCAGACTCAGGCAGTGTTCTCGCTCATTGACATACAGTAAAAACCAAGTATTTGCAGACAAATACCTGGTTTATGGTGTAACATAAAAATGACCTATTTTTGAGAAAGTCTGTGACTTAGTAAAAAGCCTCATGCACATTTTTGCTTTTGTTTAAAAAGTTGTATTTGGCAAATTACATGTTTCAGTTTATGGTTAGAGTAGAGAGATGTTAGGCACAGAGAAAAATAACTTTTCAAATAATTCAGTCATCCTTTCTTCCATTCCATATCTATAAACAACCCTCCATTTAATTTCTCATATAAGATTTAAAATTAGAATTTGTAGAATCACTCCATAAACTGCTGAAGCAAAACACTACATAGAACATTATTTGTCCCTAGAAGGATATTTGCCTTTTTATAGAATCTCTTTAAATAAATAAATACATACATGCATGTATAGATGTATGGTTGGAACACACACCAGAATGACTAAAAAGAAAGAAAAGAAAACTTTTGACTTGGCTGTGACAGTCCCAGTCATACATTATGCAGGCATATTGCTCTTGGTGTAATGGAGCCCCAGTAGCGTTTCATGATACACTTCTGCTGAATGATTTGTTGGCTGAAAGTCCTCATTGTTACTGTGTCAAAGAGAGGGTGTGCAGCATGGTTCATAATGGCACTCAGTTTTGTTTTAATTCTCTCCTTCATCCTTCACTATTACCTCCAGAAGGTCCAGGGTGCGTCCCATACCAGCCTGTCCTTTTAGCTAGCATGTTATTTTGGTGGGCCTCACTTGAAGTGATGTTACCAGCCCAGAACACCACAGTGTAGAAAATTGTACTGGGCATCACAGAGTTGTAGACAATGCAAAGGATGTCACAGGAACACAGTAACCAAAGAAAGAAGAGCCTGTTCTGCCCTTACTTATATGGTTCCTCTGTGTTCCATGACCAGTTCAACCTGTCATTGATGTGGACCCCAAAATAGTTGTAGAAGTGTACTCCCTCTACATCCACTCCCTGAATAGTGACTGGACATTGAGTCTCTTTGATGCAGAAAAAGTCAAATACCACTTCTTTGGTTTTGCTGATGTTTACTTGCACAGAATTCTTTCTGCAGCAAGAAACAAAGGTTTCCAGCTGACTCCTCAACTCTGTCTCATCCCCCTTTTCAATACACACCATAAGTGCAGCCATCTTATCCATATTATCACTTTTATCAAGTGTTTATATTGTGGTCTACTAAATTTATTTCAATACTAATGAAAGCTGACATATGTCTAGAACCTTTTCTGATGTATGATAGACATAAAAATATACTTATTACTGATGGTTTTTTTTTGCAATTTTACGGTTTTTTACTAATGTACTATTTATTTTTTTCCCCAAATTAGATCAAGTTGGTGTTTTATATTCAGGTATCAATACTTCTGAAAAGACAGAAGAAGGAAAAAGTGCTAAAATAAAATTACTCGCTAAGAAAGCATAATCAGGAATACATCCATTTAAATATATTACTATACAGTATGATGCTTAATACACTGTAACTCACAAGCCATACACTATGCATCATTTTTGGAGTGATATTATTTTAATTCAAGTTCAGGTTTATATTTCTCTTACCTCTTATATCATATGACTGCTATCTGATTAATAGTGCATAGGAACAGTTATTGTTAGGAGGAGCCAGTGGCAAACTTCCAGGCAAATAGAGTGGCTAAGTCAAAGCTCACTCACCACAGACTGGTGCAAGATGAAGGACTGGCTCCTGCTTCGTATTTAGCACTGCCAGGGTAGGGACCAACTCTTGATGGACTTAAAGTATGTAAAAACCATAGGAATTCAATGAATGAAGGAATGATTGAATACTTATTTATATAGTAATCATTCTTTGCATTGGGGTGCACAATAGCACAGTGGTTAACATTGCTTCTTCATTGATCCAGCATTCTGGGTTCTAATCCTACACTCATACACTCAGTCATTCACAGTGTTGAATTTGTATTTTCTAGGCCATGTCTTGGTGTGTATTTGGACTTATTTTTATATTGTCTTTTGTGAAAATTGTGAACAAACATAACAAATCACAGTAAAGTACATTCTAGTTTTTGGATACCTTAAAAGAAAACGTTTTTGCAATGGTTCTAGTTTTTGACAATCTGGTTACTGGATTTTTTAACATTGAGTTTTAATTTAAGTATTGGTTGTGGTCATTTTTGTACCCCACTTTATTTTTTTCTCCTGTTCCACTGTGCTCTTCTTCTGTCTGCCTTATTATTCATCCAGAAACAGTACAATGTGTAGATTAGGTTAATTCATGACTATAAAATGGCCCATATATAAGAAGATAGACTATACTATAGAATGGCAGCCTGATGAGGGCTGTTTCCTGTTTTATTCCTAATGTTGTCGGGATAGGCTGCAGATTTTAGCAACCCCAAACTGGATTAAATAACCTTGATAATGTTATTTATTCTATAGAAAAGTTATAAGACCTTCGGTCAGACAAACTTTAATTCAATTTAAGGTGACTAATTTTTGGCCCAGTTCTATACCAAAAGTCCAATATCAAAATCTAAATAATAATTATGATGTACTTGTACATTGTAAAAGGTGACTGAGATGAAGTGTAAAATGATTCTGATAAAAAGGGTAAATAACTTTGAGAAATTTGGGACTAGTTCAAGAACTTTAAGAGATTTCATGGTTTAGCCAGGGTCACTGATTTTTCTTTTATTTAAGACTAGCAAAATACCCGTGCTTCGCAGCGGAAGAAGTAGTGTGTTAAAGAAGTTATGAAAAAGAAAAGGAAACATTTAAAAAAAAACGTAACATGATTGTCAATGTAATTGTTTTGTCACTGTTATGAGTGTTGCTGTCATATATATATACTGTATATATAGCAAAATACCCGCGCTTCGCAGCAGAGAAGTAGTGTGTTAAAGAAGGAAAGAGAAAGAAAAGGAAACATTTTGAAAATAACATAACATGATTGTCAATGTAATTGTTTTGTCACTGTTATGAGTGTTGCTGTCATATATATATATATATATATATATATATATACTGTATATATAAACTTTGTATATATATATACTGTATATATATATATATATATAGCAAAATACCAAGGCCGCAGATGATGTGTGTTAAAGAAGTTATAAAAAAGAAAGGGAAACATTTTAAAAATAACGTAACATGATTGTCAAAGTAATTGTTTTGTGTATTTGGCGGAAGCGTCACGAAGTTGTTTTCGTCTAGCTGCATCAGAAAATGTACCACGACGTCTGACACGCCTCCTTTTTACTGTTTTCTCACAGCTTGGCTTGCTGCTGTCATAATGGGTTTGAGTCTACATATACATACATATATACATATATATACACATACATATCTTCATATCTATATAAATATCTACATATACACATATATATACATACCTATCTACATCATATATATACACACACATACATACATACACACACACAAATTATATATATATATGTGTGTGTGTGTGTATATATATATATATAATGTAGATAGGTATGTGTGTGTGTATATATATATATACACACATACATACAAAGATACACACAGGTATATATATGTGTGTATATATGTATGTGTCTATATGTGTGTGTATAGCTTTGGTCACTGAGTGCAAGGGAAAAATAATAAAATATAGTCTATAAGTTATTAAAAAGTAAAACATTAATGTTTTAAGAAGTACAGGTACATTGAGCACTACTGGAGTGGTTGCGGGTAAACTACATTTTAAAGACTGTGTAACACAACAGGTAAGTTGTACTAACAGCAGCTAAAATGTATATGGATCATCTCTCGGTAGTAGATCCCTTTTGAAAGGCGCTACACGTCGGCTGTGGTATAGAAATTACATTTTCTATGTGAACGTCCAAATTTCTGCCTCTGGTAATGTGCCTTACCGGCATTACCAGCAATTAAAGAAAACTAGTTTTGTGTCCTCTGCAGTGTTAAGAGAGAAAGGCTTTGGTTTGGGATAAAAGGAAAAAAGGTGTAAAGAAAGGAAAGTTGCCTTTTTCTTTTATATAGTATAGAGAGATATGTTCGCTGACGATATGAGCGCCTTTTGGGGACAGTCACAGTGGGTCTTGTGTAGACTGGTGAGATGTCCCTGCCATTAATCGGCTGTGATGGCACTGTCAGTCCTCCACTCCTGTGCGTGTCTTCATAATCCGAGCTGACGACCTCATAATCGTATACGTGCAAAAGAAAGTGCGAAGCACCTTAATATTAGTTTGCCGCGGTGTAGAAAAGGGGTCCCGTGTTTGCACTTGTCTGGGCTAGCTCAGGGGGAGGATGAAAAAAATGAAAAGTGCTCACTTTGACTTAAGGCAGAAGTGCAGTCAGTGTCTCAAAGGCCGGCACAGCTATGGGCGCGCGCCAGCTGCTTGACTTTTGCTGGGCAGGAGACCCCACTTTTTGCAGACACGTTCACGATATCAAAAATCTCCGCGCTCTTTGGAGGTCATTCATATATATATATATATATATATATATATATATATAAAATACCCTACCGCAGCGGAGAAGTAGTGTGTTAAAGAAGTAATGAAAAAGAAAATGAAACATTTTAATAATAACGTAACATGATTGACATTGTCATGAGTGTTGCTGTCATATATATGCCTGCCTGAATAAGTCACCCTCGCCGCTCTTACTTTTTACCGTTCATTTAATCATGGCTAGTGGCGGAAAAATTATAAAATGGAAGGAGGATTACACGAGTATGGCTTTACCAAAACAATTATTGATGGCGAATCGATTATTCATAAAGCTTGAATTGGTGATCTGTTTTTCTGTGTTAACCTCATATTTTTTCATACTTCTTCTCAAACCAAGGGGGTGTAAGGGTAAAACGAATCGGGAACCGCTGATCAATGTAATCGGTGTACCAGGAAATCATGCATTGACAAAAGTTCCCCTTTGCTTGTAATGCAAAGTGTGATTAAATGCATTATTTTTTAACGCGTTATGGAGCACATGCATCGAAGCTTCTCAGCTGTGCTTGTGCTAAGAAAAGGAAACATTTTAAAAATAAAGTAACACGATTGTCAATGTAACCTTTTGTAAGTAGTGCCTGGAGGATTCAGTGTGGAGAAACTCTAGAGACAACGTGTGTATTAACTTGTGGATTTTTCTGGGAGTATTTGGTGGCAGTGTGACGAACTTGCTTCAGAAGAGGGCGTTAGCCGCGGAGCTCAGCTCAGAGCGAAATGAAGTGAATGGGAGGGGAGATGATGACGTCACTCCTCCACCCGCCTTAACTGTCAATCCCCCCGCAAACACAGACTCTTGGAATTTGCATAAGCACAGCCTTTGACCAGCAATTTGAACTTAGTTAGAAAGTGATCAAAACTGTCGTTTATACCCTGCGTCCTCTCATTAAACTTGTATCCCGCATTAGCCGTGGGAATGACAAACGCCAGCGGCAGCCTGTCTATGAACTTAATTTAAACTTTAGGTTTACACCGTGCTTTGTTTCCAAAGTAGCTGCAGGCATGAATATGCTTGTACAGTATGTGTCACTCGCTCGCTTCTTATTGTTTCGCTGCCTTCTCAATTGTATAATGCATGTTTTCTTCAGCGCTTTTTGGAGCTCTTCCTGGTTTTTTACGTAATGCGTTGACAGTCAGTTCACGTGATTACGTGGAGGCGTGATGATGTCACACGAAACTCCACCCCCCCACGGCCTTCGAGCTCAACTCCATTACATTATATGGAGAAAATTAGCTTCTAGTTATGACCATCATGCGTAGAATTTTGAAATGAATCCTGCCCAACTTTTGTAAATAAGCTGTAAGGAATAAGCCTGCCAAATTTCAGCCTTCTACCTACACGGGAAGTTGGAGAATTAATTAGTGATGAGTGAGTCAGTATGTGAGTGAATGAGTCAATGAGGGCTTTGCCTTTTATTAGTATAGATTTTTGTTATTCATTATATATTACGTTGAACATTTTGTTTATTGGAAATATGTTTGCTTTTCTTTTGTGTTACATTTTGAAAGGTTTATTGATTTTTTAATAGTAGATATTATGTTTATTTTTGTTTTACTACGTTTCTGTTCAGTTATGCGCCCTGTCCCCTTAAAGCAGGGTACTAGTGGACGGGGTCATCATGCTGTTCGGATGGAGAACTGCCGTCTGTTTATTTGAGGCAGAGTGTCAGGTCCTCCAGAACAGCAGTGTGGCTTATGGAATTTGTATCGTAAGTGACTATTGTTTGATTTTTTTGGTTTATGAATGTGGGCACTGTTCTTATGATTTTGACTTTGCATTGTGGACTATATCTGTTTGCTGTTTCAAAAGGTCAAACACCAATCACAACTATCAACTGAATTAGAGAGTAGAATAGATTACA
Organism: Polypterus senegalus; assembly: GCF_016835505.1. Taxonomy (NCBI): domain Eukaryota; kingdom Metazoa; phylum Chordata; class Cladistia; order Polypteriformes; family Polypteridae; genus Polypterus; species Polypterus senegalus. Next base: position 127,586,726 of record NC_053162.1, read on the forward strand.
AGAATTGAGGAATTACAACAGAGTGAAAAATGATGTATGTGACATTCTTATGCACATCTAGTGTATAACCCTGTTTGTTAAAAAGTGTTTGTTTATATTATATTATTACTGCTTTTGAACACTTGAAAGACTTGATTCTAAAACGTGAAATTCTAAATTCCTGAATTGTTTCCTGGCTATCCAAAATAGGATTATTGCTGTAAGAATCTGTGTGTGCATTTGAATAATTTATTTTTCCAATATATATAATCATCCAGCCAACTGATAACCTGGAAAGCACACTACCATTTTGTGTTGTGGTTGCTTCTTCATTGTGTTGGAAATTTAGCCAGAAGTATGTGGTATGTGATGTTGCTGTTTCTAAGGGATATAAAATCAGAGTTGTGTGTTTCTTGGCCATCCATCATTGTGATTGTGAGAACCTGTCTGTGCTTTTGATTAAAACATTTTTCTTGTGAGTAACTTATTCTTAGATATTAAACAGCTATGAGTTTTGGATTTATTTCTGTTTTGATTTAAGATTAAATTGATCTTATAGTAACAAACTAACGTGGAATTTAGACACTTGGCAATAAACCACTTGTGATTCATTTAGGTGAATATATGTAAGACATCTTTGGATCGATACATATGGAATAAGGCACCAATGAAACCACTGCACCATAATTCCACTTTGTAATTATGCTTTTATGCATCTGGCTGAACCAACTTGTAATGAGATGATGTCTCATCTCTGGTTATGTCCTAACCTGCAAGCAATGCTACTGGGATCAGTTCTTGTTCCATTTCATTCAGTTAAACAGTTTTAAAGAAGAAATCCATGAGGAAATTGTTACTTATCCACAGATAAAGGATCAATTAGTAACTGAATAGTATAAGATTAACCTTTATTAGTTAATAGAACTTTTTAAGTGTTGAATATTGTCATGCTTAGGTCACAAAGTTGCACAGAAGACTGGAAAAGAGATCAGGTTTCCAAGGTACAAAATTTTTCTTGCTGAACTGACAGGTACAAACACAAGACAGTATTCTGAAGGGGTTTGTCAACAGCAGAGAAGCACACAGATTGCAGCTGTCAAACGTGGGGGTCCAGCTCCCCTCTCCAAGTCAAAAGAACACAAAGTCCTCCTCATTAATGGATCGGTAGCAGCGACTGGAGCAGACACAATACAAGGGAGAGAGGATAGGAGCGTGAGCTGTTAGGTTGTCTTTTAAATGTGCAACCTTGTGCAAGAAGCATGTTGCACAGTAAGCCTGCAAGCCTGCAGCTGATCCCGCAAAGGGTGTGAAATACTGTTTAAGATGGAGCTTTGCTGTGTTTCTTTGCCATAGGTTTACTGTTTCACAGAAAGACAGCTTGGTAACAATATGTGAGGAGTGGTAGTGTGCATAAAGTACAGTTTTTTTTTTCCAAAATTGAAATTATACTGTAACACTTAAGTTGATGAAAATCAGAAAGATGATAAAGCAATTGTTAACATACATATCAGAAGTAACAAGGACAAAATTAAATGTGCTTGCTTTACCCATTGTGCTTGTATATGAAATAAATTATTACATATATAAAACTCTGAGAGCAGCATTTAAACTATTATCAAAAAATACAATTTATGCAATTAGCTGAATAATATGTGTAGCGGCATTTTTTCCAGGTTCCAAAAATCAAGTAGCTCCTGAGTTTGTAAAGTAGAATCCAGCATGGGTCAAATGCATAACAAAAGAAATTCCATAGTCCAATAAAGTTTGTTTTAAAAAAGTTTAGTGATAATTTTAAAAAGAACAAATTGCAAAAATGTTTAAAAATATTATACAATATTATATATTATACAAAAAAAATAAAATTCAAAATGGAAAAAAAATGGTTCTTTTCTGTTTCATTACAATCTTAGCTTTCCATTGTTAAACACTTACTTTCTATACTTAAAAGTTGTGTTACTTTTCTATGATGTATGGTTTGAAACTGTTTGCCCTCCATGATTACCAAATGCAAGGTGGATGATAGACTGACTTATAGTGTCTAGTTAGAATGATAAAAATAATTAGAATATTCCATTTACAATTTAGCTTGTATGGGTTACTGTATAATAGAACCTTTCAATGACTATGCAGTAATATATAGGCAACCATTTTAATTTCTATCAATTTAATATAACTAAGATGTGGCTCTTACAGTATGCTTGAACGTGGTGTAACATGAAGTTATTAAAAATGTACAGTACTTACTTTATCATAAGAAGTTGTTTTCAGCAAGTTAGTCAGGTGAGCCATAGATGTGGTTGAATGAGGCTTAGAATCTAAGTGCTTTTGAAAAATGACTCATATAAGTTTGACTAAGTTTAGACAAGGACATGAGAGACAACACAGTAGCTGTCACATTTAATGGACTCTCACTGGTAACAGCAGCTGTGGTTTTAAATATTTGTACTGTTTCACTGGTGCTCAAGAAATCAATAGCAACAGGACTGATCTCCATGTGGATATTCTGTTGGACAATCATGGTGCCCACAATAATTAGCAACTTAGACCTACTGTTACATTATATGATTCCCTTTGGTGATGTATGTCTTTAGACAGTGGTCACTGGAAGAGTTCACTACTCTGTCCCAAATAGGGATGACACTAAGCATTACAGATGAATCATCATTGTTTTCTTACCTGCTGCAGTCTTTCTTGTCTGTCCTCTTTTGAGACAATACATTGGAACTTCAGGGTGTAGGTAACAGCTTATTCTCCATACGTTTGTTGTTGTAGAGTGGATTTATGTAGCTTTTCTTCTATAGTCTGTAATTATTGTCCACCATATGTATTGATCTGTTCAGGAAAGAAGTGTACAGTGTTTGTTACTTAATTAAACTACCAATAAACATTTTTTTTTACATAAATGAAAGCTGAGTCCTTCACAATTACTTATGTCATGACTTGATTAGCAGTGCTCAATATGTGATTATTTATGAAGGTACCCTTAAAGTATTAGGAATGCTAGTTTTGGTGCAAATTGGTGGAGGTTTTAATATTTATTATTGGTATAAATGGATATTATTATAAAAATATTAGTGTAAAAATATAACTTGGTCCTGTATTGTCATATTTAGTGAAGTTAATGTATAAATTTAATTTGTTTTAATTTAAAGGAAAATCAAAAGAAGAAAAAAAGAAAAGCAAAAACACAGGTAAGTTAGTGTTGTCCATTGACATCTGCTACACTTTCTGGCTATATTCTACTTATCAGCTATCAAAGAATCAAAAAATTTAAAATGTTTAAACTTGAAGTTGAAATAAATATAATACATATTTATTTATTTTTTAAAAAAACAATAAGGATTCCACATCACTGTAATGCAAGACTTACACCCTTACTCCCTTGCCAAAAGATGTTAATTAGAAGATGGCTCATATTAAAAAGCAGTTGAGAAGTAGAATAGTATGAGTAGTGAACTAGAATACACAAAATATTAACACAAGACTGGAGTAGTTTGAAGTATAAATCTGTAGTCTACAACCAGAAGGTGTATTGCTACAAATGCCCAGACACAAAACTGTTCAGTTACCTGATTGCAAGCTGACACAAAATTCTTGAATCAAAACCATACTGTCATAATAATGTTAGCAGAAGACTGTTATAGAAACTGAAACGAGTATTGAGGTGAATTAAACATCAAAAGGTGTTCACTCCACAGGGATCACGCTGTAGTTGACTGTTGGATTTGTAATGTCAGACATTGCAGCGAATGTCACAAGGCGTTATAAAGTGGAGTATCTGTCATGTGGCATTAATGCCTTTGGGTGGTAGTCCCTAGCAACAGGGGCAGAGCATGTTAGTAACACAGTCACGAAATACTGAGACTACAAAATGACAATGTGACATACTTTAAAATAAACAATAAAAGAACTTTTATTAATTCATTACTAAACAGCTTATACAAAGCACTCATGTAATAATATTCCAGGAGAACAAAGCCTTCTGGAGATCCAAAGTAAAGCAGCAGAAAAGAAAAATAATCAGAAGCAAAAAGAATTAACAAACCTGTCCAGATCTTTACAATTACATGGTTTATAGTATAAATATCATAATTTGTATACAGTATTTGACACTAACAGTTAAGCTCAGGCAGCATTTTGATAAAATAATAATGTGTTCTCTCTCATTGAAATGCAGTTAAAGCAGAGTATTAAACACTTATTAGCAGACAAATACTTAGTTTATAGTCTAACATAAAAATGGTCCATTTTTCACAAAGTCTGAGACTTAGTAAAAAAGCTTCATGCATATTTTTGCTTTTGCTTTAAAAGTTGTATTCAGTAAAATTAAGTCAAGAAATGTTATGCAAAGAAAAAAATAACTTTTTTTACATCATTCAGTTATCCTTTTTTTTCTATTCCTTATCTATAAACATCCCTTCATTTGACTTCTCATATGAAATTTAAATGTTAAGAGTTTGTAGAATCACTCAGTAAACTGCTGAAGCAAAACACTACATAGAACATTAATTGTCTCTAGAGGGAAATCTGTTTT